>NC_068377.1:33087627-33165127 GCF_023724105.1 Carassius gibelio | reverse complement strand
GATGCCCTGCTGGAGAATGAGATGAATTATTAATTGTGGTGTGTGACAGAAAGGTTGAAGTTGCAATTTTGGTTTCAGCGAATGATGTGTTTGTGCCTTAAGTCACCAAGTGCTATAAATGCATTGCAAATGCATTTCAAATGCATACATGTAATGTGTTTCAGATAACTACACTTAAAATACCATGAATCACCTTATTCATAATTCCCAGTTTGAATATTGGCTCAGTCTTTAATATTCCACCATTCATTTTTGACAACATGTGACACAATGTTGCCATCTAATGGTGGATAGTTATAATTGCAGAAGGAAAATTAAGAGAAAAATATCTCTCTACCGCATACTTATGTAAAAATGTCAAGGAGGCCACACAATAGACAGCAATGTGATTAGCATGGATATCTACAGATATCCTTGTCTTTTACATTACAATTACCTAGACTTGATTGTTAGGTGATATTATTTTTTTTGTCTGTCAATCATAAGGGCTTGAAGGCTAGGACCGATGGAGAAATGTCACATTAGAAATAAATACATTGTTGACTTATGGTTATTAATTGTTGCATTGCTTAGAAGCACAATATACTATTTGCTTAAGTGGTTCTCTCTGTCACTTTGTGTAAATAAAAAAGTACACAAAAGAAATTTAAAGTGCTTTTGGGGAGAGGAGATGTTTTTTCAGCTTCATTAACTGGGAATTAATTGAACAAGCTGATTCTGAGAAATGGACAAACAATCCGTTTTTCTGTTGTTGTTTTTTTTATAAGAAACTCTTTAGGCATTAAACAACCATCTTGCCACCACTAAGTATGCATTAGCAACCCTATTGCGATCCACTGGCAAGCACCAGCACCTGAGCACAAGTTCTGCACCGACAAGACAGCAAATGTACAAATCTGGCTGTTAATATTTCTGCTCTTTCGCTGTGACAGATTACCTGGCCCCACCTCGAGGACATCCACTGCGGGCAGTGACGGTTCTCCTCGAGGGTCCATCAGTTCAGCAGGGAATCGCCGCAGTCAGGTGTTCAGTGATAAAGCCAAACCTGCAGCAGCTCAGGCCAAAGGTAAGCCCAGCTTCACACTCTTTAAGGTGAACTGACCTCTGAAACATTACTCATAATCTCATCTGAAAATGGCAGGTCTTGAATTCATTTCGTGTCACAGTCGGCGCATGAATATAAAACTGTTTCCATCTGACAGTTTTGTACACATTTATCTCTACAGTGTCCTTCCAGTTTATATATTATCTGTGATTTTATCTAGCCAAAGGGAAACAGAATAAGAATCATTTTTTCAGATGGACTGGAAGAAAACTGTATCATGTTGTAGCTATGTAGGGCAAGATCTGTGATATGAATGAGGTATGTTTACGGTTTCCACAGTAATAGAGCAGTCTTCTTCATTTAAAAGAAAAAAGTTATGGAGTTAGTCTTTATTTACTCTGTGGACTGTGTGCATGTACACATCCCTTCAAAAGTTTAGGGTACGTTTTTTTTTATCTTCTTTTTTAATACTTATATTCTGCAAAGATGCATTAATTGTATTAAACTGAAATTGAAGTCACAGTAAAGACATTTAGAGTACGTGAAACTTTCTGTTCATCAAATAATCCTGAAAAAAAACATGGTATAGATAAAAACTAATAAGCAGCTTAACTGTTTTTAACATATAATAATAAATAAATAAATAATGTTAAATAAATAATGAATAAATAATGTTTTAAAATGTATTCAAATATATATATATAACAGTACTTAAAAAAAAAAAAAAAATATATATATATATATATATATATTATAGTATTCAAGTTTTTACTGTATTTTAGATCAAATAAATGCAGTCTTAGTGAGTTTTCAGAAACTTGAATGGTACTCTACTGTATATCCTTTTGTGCATTTACAGGAATGTCTAGATGTAAAAATTGGCTCTTGGTTATCATTATCCGGTAGCCCACATGTCCTAGATGAAGTCAGCAGAAAACAGAAGTTGACTTTCTACAGGAAGTTATTGCATTTGAATCATTTTTTGGAGTAACGTGGGCTGATGAATTATGCACAATAAGATAAACCGGGTCAGTTTTGAGTTCATGTTGACAAGCAATCACTGTAATAAAATGTACCAACCACATTTCAGTGCTCTGTGACGGAGCTGTGCTGAGTTTAGAGTAGTTCATGTAGCAGTCAGTGTTGAAAATAACTGCTTATAAGGACTTTGAGTGAAGCTAGCCATTCAAACCCTAGCTGAGATGTTTGAAAGATGTTGCAAATGTGCCATACTTGTGTGTGTGCATGGTACTGGCTTTCAAAGCAGAGGATTTCTGCATTAATTGAGCTCTAATTAGTGTGTTTTGGCTCTGAGGATGTTGTGGCAGTGAAAGAGAGACAGAGGTTTCCACAGTGTCATGCTTTAGGTCATTTATTCTGTTTTTGAGTTTTTGTATGTTGTGTACATACTCTTAAGTATTAAATTGAGAGAAGTATCTGAAGGAAAAAAAAAATAAAAGCATAAGAAATTCTTCTAATGGTGGACTTTGACTTAATGTATTCAAAATGTATGCCCATGTTCACGTTTTAAGAGTATTTTCTTGAATAATCTGACTTTTGAAGCAGTTGAAGAGTTAATAAAGTTAGTAATATGAAATATGAAAGTTAGTAAATTGTGTCAGCCGACTGATTCTCCCATAATGCATTTAGCTCTGTTATGTTGGGTGTGACCTGCTTAATGCAAAGCAGAGAGAGAATGTGAATCACGTTTCTTCTGTCTCACTGTTGAAACAGAGACAAACCTCGTCTGAGATGGCAGAAGTCAAGAGAGGGTTGGGAAGAGATTTACAGTTTTAAAATTGTAAAGCAGGCAAGAAAAAAACGTGCCTTTTATGTGCTTTTAGAGTTTGAAATCATTTTTCTGGACCGGTAAGTAAGTTTCAATTGTTGTATTTGTATAGTTGTAATTTATGCAGTTTAATTTTTATTTTTCCAAACCTTTCTTTCTTCTGTGGAACATAAAAAAAAGATTTTGAAGAATGTTGGTGACCAACTGATTTCCACTGACTTTCATAAATGAAAAAAGAAAAAGTCCAGTGGGAACTGAAACTGTTTTCTTATCAACATTTTTAAAAATATCCTCTTATGTGATCGTTAGATGAAAGAAGGTGAGAGTAAAATGACTATTTTTGGGTGAACTATTCCCTTATGGTCTATATTCTGTTTAAGCCTTTATATACAGCAGTTGCTTTATTTGTGTATCTGTATTGGCTTATTGAAATATTAGCTTAATCAGGCATGTTTACATGATGATTACAAGATCTAAATATGACCAATAACAATTGGAATTTTCTTCATGACTGTATTCAATATCAGAGAAAACAAAAAGCTATCAAGGGTCAATATGAAACATGCCTGATGAGTTTTTTGGTGGGCTCTCGTGGGATGGTCATCTGAGACTAATGATAGCTGTTATTCTACCGTGGAGAAATAATCACTTAAATATGGACATTAAGAGAAACTGAGAGGGGCCACAAACCCTGAGGGCAGTAAGTTGCTCTAGAGTTTCCTAATGATATGAGGGTTTGCAGTTCATTGTCATATGGTCTGTTTCTGGAGAGTAACTGCTCAGCTTTTCCTCTCTCTTAACTTTCATCTCTATAAGGTCTTTTTTTTTCTCCCCGAACTATCCCCTTTTCGGCCCCTCTCTTTCCTCTCTCTACCTATTGGAAGTCATTAGTGGTCTGACCCACTTCTCTCTGGCTTGCATGGCTAATTGGACCTTAATCACTTCCTAATTGCCGCTTTGTTTCTGTGCCGCTCATTAAATGCCAAACTGAATGAGATGGGAATGGTGTTTTCCCCTCATGTCAGATTGTTTAATAAAACATACAGATAAAAAAAATTAAATAAACGCTTAACCTGAAAAATAATGAAACATTTGAGTGTGATCAACTGATTTTTAGTTAGAGTACATTCAGTCTTAACTTAAATGCTTGACAAAAGTTTGTATCTGATGTTTTGTCAAATAATAGGCATATTTTCCTCTGTTTAAAATGACGTAAATCTGAATAAACTGTGCATAAAGTGTCCGTGAGATACATCCGGCACTCCAATGTTTTATCTCATAAGGAAAGTGCAGCACTTGTAAATGCTCAGATATTTTTAGGGTTTCGTAGAGTTTTTGGGGACTATTTTTCTGGGTCTGGACCACCGGGCGACTGACAGACAGAGTGAATGTGTTGAGCGTGATCTAGAGGCTCAGAGGGAGGGGGCTGGACTCAGACAGCAGGGGTTTCTGTGCGAGAACTCGCCAATGTTTGCAGTGAGAGTTTTATTGCAGTGTATATCCTGCGAGTGAACACGACTACTGAGAAACTACAGGTTGGACTGACACTTTAACAAATGGAGCTGCCAGGTGAATGAGAGACAGATAACATGCTGATTTCATTTGAATTTTTATGTTTTTATTAGATTTTTGTAAACAGATATTTTTTTACTGCAGTGTAGAGGAACATTTTCAGTTTTTTTTTTTCTTTTTCTGGTTATAATTTACACTTTTGGAATATTTCGTGTGAACAATACATGTCATTCTGTAAGGTCTGGCTAAATTTAACAATTGTTTTCAAAAGCTTTATAAATCTGTTGTGCTAAAATGCACATCTGGTAACTTTACACTGGCTATTTGTAGATTTTCATTCTTTATTAATATTTCTGTTTTTGTATGATTGTGTTTGTATCTTCATGTCATTTAAAGGAAGTTTTTATTGAGAGCACGATAGCTAAATTTGGCCTTCAGTGTTTGAATGGGCATTAAAGTCTTACTCGCTGTGTTAGTGTAAACAGTTTAGAATCGATCTCAGTCGGCTGTCTGCTGCTTACTATAAGAATAGCATTAGCTCAGGAGTAACATGCCTTTTATGGGCAGGGAGAACACTTTCAACACTTTCAGACCTGTTTTTCTTAGCGTTTGATTTAATCTACTTTAATTTTCACTCTTATTTACCTTACATGTTCTTCTTCCACAACATCCATTTGGTTTTCAGATCCGTTTTTTAGGGCTGACTGTTCATCAGTGTTGTTGTTGTTGTTGTTGTATCTGTTACTATAGTAATGATGTACTTGTCATAAGTGATGTTATGTGTTCCGTAATGATGAAAAACCACATGAAATCTAATCAGACTGTTCGTCTCGCAAAAATGAGATTTCAATTGGATTTCAAAACCTATCCATGTGGTGTGTCTGCAAAAATTTCGTAAGACTACTAAAAGTCAAATAAAAATAAACTGAAGTTAAATGGAATGTCAAAAAAAGACAAAAGCACATTAAAAAAAGAAAACTAAAACATAAACTAAAATTAATACTAAACATGGCATATAAACCATCTCTTGACCTGCCCATTTGTATAGAACAATGTTAATTATTATTATTATAATTTTTGGTATACTTTGTGTTCCCTTACTGTGTGGTTTTCATGTATTTCATATGTTGTGAATTTTTTTTTTTTTTTTTTTTTTGCTGCCCATCTTGAAAAGGACACTCTGGAAGAAAAGCTATTTTATTTCAATGGTTCAAAAAATTTGAAAAAAAAAGAACAAATATATTACTATATAAACTAAAAAAACATTGGACCATTGAAACTGAAATCCATTTCAGATTTCAAAATCTGATTTTAATTCAATTTCAGGTTTCAGAAGCATGGTACAGAATTTGATGAGTTCTTGCGTATTTTTCTGTGAACTGCTGTTAACTCCTCCCACATATGCAGTCCAACTTTCTCCATGACTATTTTAACCTGTCTCTCTGATTTTCCTGTGTTTCACTGTCACCTCTCGTGTCTTTTCGTCTCCAGAATCATCAGAGAGTGTGACTGAGCACAATCTGTCATCCCAGGTGTCCGCCTGCACCTCTGTTAGCACCAGCACTGTGGCATCTTCATCTTCATCGTCAGCCATCCCCCAGCCCAACTCAAGTAGCAAACCCTGGAGAAGCAAATCTCAAAGCACCAAGCACACTGCTACCTCCACCGCGCTTTCCATCAAACCAGATCCCCAAGTCAAGCAGGCGGTGCCTGCAGAGCCCCCACCGAAAGCTGTGCCTCAGAAGTCCATGCTGGAAAAACTCAAACTTTTCAACAGCAAAGGTGGCTCCAAGTCATCCAGGCCAGCAGAGGGCGCCGTTACGCCAACAGGAGGAAAAGATGCCGGTTTGGTTTTAGAAAAAGTCAAGCCTGGTTCCAATACAGAATCCATTGAGGAAATGGAAGGTAACGTTAGACCCACGAGCGGGTCGGGTGCTGTTACAATGACAACCAGCAGCCCAAAGATTGCACTAAAGGGCATTGCACAGCGGACACTTAGCCGGGCACTCACGGCGAAAAAAGCCTCAACTAAAGCCGCAGAGAAAGAAAAGCAAAAAGAACATGCTAAGGAGAAAGACAAAAACGGCTCAAAGCGTGTCCCTGCCTTGGAAAAGGTAGAGACCAAAGAGGAAGTTAAAGAGGAAGTTGTTCCCTCAAGCAGAGTTGCTTCCTCCGAGGCAGAGCCCAGGAAAGCCTCCAAGATCGCCAGCTTTATGCCCAAAGGCGGCAAGGTGGGAGGTACCAAGAAAGATAGCCCCGCCCCTGTGCAAAGTGGAATTCCAAAACCAGGAAGTAAAAACTCAGGAAATGGAGCGGTGAAGAATTCAGCGTTGCCCCTCGGTGGTAAAGACAATGAGAGGCCTCGCAGTATGCGTCTGGGAGAGGGTCTGGGACTTCACAGGGACAGCCGGCATTCCTCGTCCTCTTCCAGCCTGGCTTCCACTGAGGGGAGAGGACACCACAGCACCGCCCCGGTGGCCAGTGGAACACAATCTACAGCCAGCAACACAGTCAGTGTGCAGCTGCCTCACCCCCAGCAGCAGTATAACCACCCCAACACAGCCACCGTAGCACCCTTCATGTACAGGTGAGACTCTTATCGGGATTTTTAACTGGAGGATGATAAAATGGGTCAAAAACATAGCTTTAGATCAAAGGAGTAGCTCGGGCCAGATCTAGAGATCATAAGGGGCCATAATGGCACTTTCATAAACTTGTGAACGGCTCTAGTAAGTGTGCTTGCATGCTCACATGTGTCTGACTCCCCGTCAGGCTCAGCTGTGAAGCGTTTGCCTGGTATTTCCTCTGAAACAGACCTGTTGCCCTGTGTTTGTTGTCCATAAAGGATTCCTTTAGTCAGGCCATGACTTCTGCTGACTAGAATGTCACAGAAAATATGTGTGCATCTATATGAAGGAGATCTTTTTTTATTTTTTAACCCCTGTGTTTTTTAAGGTCTCAGAATGAAGCAGATGGAAACATTGACACAAACCCAAGCTCTGGATGTCGTAGTAGTGACTCCTGTAGCTTCAGTAAGATCAACCAGTCTTCTACGGAGGACCTGTCAGGTACGCTGTTCACTTCATATCTGATGAAGTCAAAAACACTGATCTGGTACTTTTCCTGTTGGAAATAATAATAATCAATGCACATTCAATTATATATATATATTAATAATATATTGTTAGATGCTTAATATTAATGCATACTTGCTGAATAAAAGCATTAATGACTCTATTAAAAACTAAATCTTACCCTAAACTGTTTAACAGTGTTTAAATACTGATATATGATATAAAAAGTGAAGATGAATGCCTGGTTTTCAGGTGAAGATCCAGAGACCAGACGCCTGAGGACTGTCAAAAATATTGCTGACCTGCGACAGAATTTAGAAGAGACCATGTCAAGTTTACGGGGGACACAGATCACACACAGGTAGATGCTTCTGTTTCTTACTTCTCACAGCCTGATGCAGGTGGATAACTTTAAGAAAGAAAGCAGCTAACATGAAGAAGAAGACAATTCTTTGGTGAACCATGAAGCCAGTTTTAACAGTGATGAAAAAGCATTTTCCCCTAACCCTCCATCCTGATCAAACTGGCAAAGACAGGCTGCCATAAAAGGACTTTATTTTTTTCTCACAGTATTTTATCTTTTGAGACAGTAACAAGTAGCCACTCTTCCCTCAGCTAGACTCTTTTTACTGTAAATGACTAAATGAAGAGTCTGTCCACCTCTTTCCATCTCCATTCTTAAAACCTTCTTTGTTCCTCTTTTTTGATTATTCATCTAACTGACCCAGACTGCATTGCTATGATGGCATCATGAAGTAATTGTGAATTGCTTAATAAGTCCATTTTAGGGCAAAATACGCGCATGGAGACGTTTTTGTTTCCCTACGGTGTCAGGTGATCGGTAACAACTCCTCAGTACTATGAATAAAATCTTTCCTCATATTATAAGTCAAGTAAATATTGTAATTGAATACTGTTTGGTGAAAAATACCATGGTAACTGTAAGTTTCCTGGAATTAACTATACTGCAACAGTCTAGAAATATTGGTATAATTTTAGTAATAAAAATAACTAATACAATGGTATTTTTGCAGAAAATATAGATAGGTACCATGGTATAACTATTAATGCAATGGTACATTTTAGTTTTAAAATGTCATCTGAAGTGGATTTGAAATGCTCTTTCCCTCAGTACACTGGAGACCACTTTTGATGCTGGGGTTACTACTGAAATGAGCAGTCGCAGCATCCTTAGCATGGCATCTCGACCCACGCCGCTGTCCTGGGCCAGTCGCATGGGCCAGTCCAGCCCCCGTCTTCAAGCAGGAGATGCTCCCTCGGTTGGTAACGGCTTTCAGTCCCGCAGCGGAGGTGTGGCGTCCGGTCAGGGCCGGTATCTGTATCGGGCTCCTCTCCGGAAGCAGCTGGCAGTGCGCAGCAGCGCCCTCTGTGGCCTGGAGCTGGGAGACAGGGTGGAGGATCTGGAGCTGGCAGGTGTGGGCCTGGAGATGAGCGGCTACATGAGTGATGGAGACGTGCTGGCTAAGAACGCACGCTCTGATGAGCTGACCAGCGGGTAAGTGTGGAGGAGGCTTGTCACTGGTTAAGACAGACGACTAATGGGGTTCTTCGGTCTCTGATGATTATGGGCGTCTGAATGTACTTCAGTGGAGATGAAAGGAAAATAAAAAAATTAAAAGGCAGTTTAAAAGTGAACTTCATTATTTACAAGTGGTGATTCGTTGTTGGTCCTAGAAAAGCGTTATTAACCAATTATTGTGTAAATTGTGTCAAAAAAGTGCCTAAAGGGAGCAGATTGGTGTAAATATATTTCTATTAAAGGTCAGTTGAGTTTACTGTAATTAGTGTATTAAGTTCATAAAGTTGTACATTACCATAAGACATAAAACTTATGAAATGAATCATGCTTTCTGCGAAGACTAGAGAACTTTTCAAAGTGGATATTTGTAGTCTGGTTTTATTGCAGTGTAGCCACTAGAGGGTGATATGATTCCCTAAATATGAATTCACATGTTCTTTTCCTAGGTCTAATGCATTTTCATATTGTTATATAAATCAATACATGACTACCAGGGTCAGAAATGTACTTTTCCACTTGGGATTGATTTCCGGGGGCTTTTTTACGTTTTCTTTTTTCTTTCTTTCTTTCTTTCTTTTTTACTTTTTGTAAGCACAGTTTTTTTGTTTTGTTTACCTTTTTAATTGTATTGGGAGTTAACCAAATTTTTCATTTCGTCATTGTTTTAGTGAATGTACAAATTCAGACGAGGATATAGAATTTAAGTTTGGGGTCATAAGATTTTTGAAATAAGTCTTTTATAATCACCAAGGCTGAATTTATTTTTAATTTTTTTTAAATAAATAATAAAATTAAATGACAAAAACAATATTCTGGCATATTATTAGAATTTAAAAATGCTTTTTGTTTTAATACATTTTAAAAGTAATTTATTCTTGTGATGGCAAACCTGATTTTTTCTTTTTTTTTTAGTGCATGTGCTCTTTTCTTGTACTGAGTGTTCAGATTGAAGAGGCAATGAAACAGATTTAACGCCCCGTTCGTGCTGAAACAAGCTCTCTGCATACCTTGGCTGTGATAATGTGCAATTTAAACCTCTTGTGTTATTTTCTTGTGTTATTTCCCCACAATCACAGTCTTCCTGTGTGGCTTGAACGCTACAAACCGTTCTAGTTCTTCTAACATTATCAGATTATAGAGAACAGGCCAGGTGACAGGCTGCAATTACACCAGGCCATAAGCCTGACGTCTCAATACAAAAACCACTTAGATGTTAATTAATAAACGTCCAACAAAAATCCAGGCTTCAAGATCCTGTCAAATTGACTGTTTTGCACATTTAACCTGTCTGTCTTATCAGTGCTATTGTACTTGTGACATTTTGAATGTGACATCCTTAACACTGACACTGAGATAGAAAAAAAGGGATTCCCAGTGTGCTTTGATAAATGTCTCTTAAACTAGAGGATCTCCAACACAATAGATGTTGTCATGAGCATTGAGGGAAGTGAGATTTATATTTGCAGGGCTATGTGGATCTTGAAGTGCGCTAACATGTTTGAACCAGATCCCTCACAGAAAGAGGTTCTCATGATGCTGGTGATGGATCTGATTTCCTAGGTCCCAAAGTGGTTGTTTTCACAGTCCAATCAGGGCTGAGGAGTTAAAAGACTTGCTGTAGAAGTTCACCCCAGGCTGAGCTAATATGATCTCCTTCCTCTGTGTTAATGGAGAGACAGGTTTGTCACATTACATCATATGTATGGTGCTGAACTGAATATGCTCTTTAGTTAAAAGAGGCTTTTATTATTGACATTGTGGTTAGAGCATCTGTGAGGCTTTCTGAAAAGCGAATAATCAACTGAAATAAGATGGAAATGATGTCTCAGGTTAACGTTTGTTTATAATATATAGTCTTGCAGAAGCTGAGGGTATTTAAAGCTTTTAGTTTGTCGGGTCTTTGTGCAGTTGTATTAGTGTTGGTTCACAAATGGTTTTGCTTTAGTAGGTCAGAAAACACATGCTAAGACCTTGATGTTCCTCTCCAAACACAGATTATTCACTAGCTGTCAGATCATGAATACTGTATATCACCAGGTCTTGTTTACACAGAAACAGACATTCAGTGGTTTTAATCAAATTCATTATCTCAAAATGCATTTTGCGGTTGTAACAACAACCAATTAGAAAATTGTCTCAAAACTGATTTATTGTGATTTATTTTTTTCATATTCTGGGTTTTGGGGATTTTTAAAAAAATAATTTGTAATTATTATTACATTTTATATAGGCTGTTATTTTGCATTTTGTCGGTTTTAGTTTTAAAAGATTTGTAGTGATTGAAATAATTTTTTTCCTTGATATTTCACCCACTTTTCACAATAAAAAAATAAATAAAATGAATTATCTTTAGCGTAGTTTAAGTCTGATTTGGGATCATAGAGATTTTTTCATAGTCATTTTTTGAATTTGAATTGAATTTGAATTCAAGTTCTTGACTTAATGTTTCATAATATAATATAATATAATATAATATAATATAATATAATATAATATAATATAATATAATATAATAATTATTTTACCTATCTTGGAATTTATATATACATATACATATATATATATATATATATATATATATATATATATATATATATATATATATATATATATACACATATATGTGTGTGTGTGTTCTTGTTTTTGTGACATATCAGGACACAACTCTGTATAATGACATGGGCATGACACAGGTATTACAAGGAGAGGGTGACTTATGAGGACATAACCCATGTCCCCATTTTTCAGAACTCTAATAAATCATACAGAATGAGTTTTTTTGAGAAAGTAAAAATGCACAAAGTTTCCTGTGAGGGTTAGGGTTAGGTCTTAATTTCCTCTTACCTTTCTTTCCTGTTCCCTCTCTTTCTCATCCCCCTCTTTCTTCTCCTCATGTGCTGCCCTTCTCCCTGAACCCCTCCAGGCTCTCTTGGCCAGTCTGTTCATGGGGTGGGGGTTGTGTTTATGTGAGGGTGTGTGTGTGTGTGTGTGTGTGTTTTGGGCTGGATGGTTTAGCCTCCTCCCTCTTCACCAAACAGTCCAGCACACCGGCATAAACTTCAGCCACTCGCACACAAGAGTAGAGATGTAGAAGATACTCCCGCACTAGAGGCAACTCATCCAAAACATGCAGAACCTCACATGCTAATGCAAACAAACACATCAGAAAGTGTGTATCTCTCACAGGATCTCTGAGGACCTGTGTTTTGGCAAATTGAACATCTGATGGATTTGTAACACTGAAAGGTATGTCAGTCCTTGTTGTGAACTTGATTTATTGTTATCAAGTAACCATTAATGCTTTTAGAGATTGTAAAAGTTTTAGATATTATATCTAGGTTTGGAGGTTTAGGTCTGTCTCTGTTTTAGTGTGATCCAGGTTTTCTTAGTAGTACAAAGCTCTAGTTGTTCTAAATCAAAATTCAAGAGAAGTACAGTGATGGTATTTGTTAAGTTGGATTGTAAATATGATGGTATAAAAGTGCAAATGTTATGAAAATAAAATAAAATAAATGCAAAATTGTTTGCATTATTTTCATTACATTTACCGTATTTTCCGGACTATAAGTCGCACTTTTTTCCATAGTTTGGCTGGTCCTGTGACTTATAGTCAGGTGCAACTTATTTATCAAAATTAATTTGACATGAACTAAGTGAAATGAACCAAGAGAAAACATTACCCTCTCCAGCCGCAAGAGGGCTGTAGTCTGTAGTCTACACTGAAGACAGAGCGCCCTCTCGTGGCTGTAGATGGTAATGTTTTCTCTTGGTGCTTGGTTCTAAATAAAATTCTACTTATAGACGGTGCGACTTATATATGTTTTTTTCCTCATCATGACGTATTTTTGGACTGATGCGACTTATACTCAGATGCGACTTATAGTCTGAAAAATACGGTATCAATTTCCTATTATATTTTAATATTGTATTGTATTGTGAGATTCACCCATAATCTCAGAAATATGGAGGGAAATGTAGAGTTGGCGTATGTGGAGGTGGTCTAAGCAGAGATGTTGTTACACTGTTGGCTGTCTGGAGGTTTTTGGCAGCCTATAAAGCCACAATATTCCAGCAGCTCATTCACAATGAGATGTGACAGTATTTTACACAAAGAGGCTCTGTACCGACTCACGACTACACGCTAACAGACGCACAACTGTCTTACCTTGAGTGTAGACTGAGGATTTATTTCCAGTGTCCAGTGGGAACTGACTACGAGCAGCGAGGAATCTATTTACAGGGCAAATATTTGGAAGAGTATCTGATTTTGTTTTAGCTATGTGAGGGTTTGTATTCTCCAAGTAGCCCTTTCACCCATCTGAATCTTATAGACGTGTGTGTGTGAATGAATGAATGGATAAAGAAATGCGTGATGTTGCTTGAGTGAAAGTGGTGTGCACACATCTGGTATTATTGGACAGTTGGGTTTTATTGGGTTTGATAGTTGTTACACATTGTTGGATGCTTTTTATTATCTGTTCAATAGTATTATGTGTATATGCTTATGGGCGATCATTTGTCTATGTGTGTGTGATTATCACGCTGAATTAATGTGAAGTCTTGTTTTAAAACATGATGGATCATCTTTTTTTTTTTTGGAGTGAGCTTGAATTATTGACCCCGCTAACCTCATGCCACACACAGACACACACACACACACACACACACACACAGACACACACACACACACACACTTACTTCCTGTTGCCTGATTTAAATCAGTGGAGGGTTGGATGTCTATTAGTTGAAAGACTGTTTAGTTTTGACTGAGATGTTCAGTAATAGTTCTGCAGCTGATTATTTTTCTTTAAATATTATATTATATTATATTATATTATATTATATTATATTATATTATATTATATTATATTTTTCCATTTAGTCATTTGTTTTGGATTAATGGCTGTAGTATTTATTTATTTATGAGCAGTTAATTAATTTATTTAACAATTAATATGTCACGGATGTTATCTAGATCATTTTATTATCTATCATTCTATTCTATTCTACTATATTATATTATATTATATTATATAATTTAGTCATTTGTTTTGGATTAATGACTATAGTATTTATTTATTTATTAGCAGTTAATTTATTTAACAATTAATGTCAGAGACATATTATATTACATTACATTACATTATATTATATTATATTATATTATATTGTATTGTATTGTATTGTGTATATATATATATATATATATATATATATATATATATATATATATATATATATATATATATTATTAGTCAATGGTTATTTTGTACAGTGTCTATGAAGGCTTTCATTGCTTTTGATTCATCGCTTCATTGCATCCACTTCTCATATAACAATTTTAATTGAATAAGTAATGTTGGATCTGTGTGTGTTTTCTCAGGTACATGACGGATGGGGGATTGAGTCTGTATACGCGGCGATTAAACCGGATGCCGGATGGAATGGCAATGGTACGGGAAAGTCTTCAGCGCAATGCTTCCACCGGCCAGGGAGACGCTGACAGGTACTGTACCTAAAACCTCTTTCTCCTCACTCTGATCATGATCAAATCTTGCATTCTCTACATACACACAATGAGGAGTCACACCTACATTGAAATATTATTGTCATTCCTTTAACTGTGCAATTCTATAGAGTGTAGTTTTATTATTAAAAAAGTGTAATAATAATATCAGCTCCTGTATCTGATCATGTTTAACTGTTTTGTCAGAATACAGCCCCATCATCACAGCTGCAATGGTTTTGTAGGCTGCTGTAGGTCTATATTAAGTTAATTGGGGGAAATCTTGTACGGAGCTGGCTCTGGTTGGTGAAGGACCACAAAACCGGGATTTGGCCAAGATACAACTATTTGAATATGTGGAATTTGAGCGTGCAAAAGGATCTAAATACTGAGAGAATCGAACTTTGAAGTTGTCGAAGTTAATTCTTAGCAATGCAGATTACTAATTAAAAATTGAGTTTTGATATATTTACAGTAGGAAATTTACAAAATATCTTCATGGAGCATGATCTTTACTTAATATCCTAATGATTTTTGGCATAAAAGAAAAATCTATAATTTTGACCCGTACAGTGTATTTTTTTGGCTATTGCTTAAAATATTCCCCAGCGACATAAGACTGGTTTTGTGCTCCAGGGTCATATATTTACATGATTATAAATATTTTTACATGCTGCTGCTAAATCATGTAAAGAATTTAACTGAATGCAGATTAGCAAATCCAAACCATTGCTTCAATAAGTTGTAAACGAATATATCAATATTATGTCAATATTATTATTTTTAATAGAGAGAGTTTCATAGAACACCATAACTGTATAGCAACAACCCAGTTATAAAAATCTGTACTAAATCAAGACTCCCTAGTTTTTCAGTTTAGTGTTGTTTGCAATACTAAAAACTTTAATTAATCTAAATCTTAAAACTTAAAACACACACACACACACACACATTTCATATGTATACTTTTTTAAGTTGGCTTGAAAAAGCCAACTTACTGATCTACTATTTAATTAGTGGTGCTTGCCATAGGCAAAGCATCACTATTATTATCTCACATACTTATTATTATTCTTCTTACTTCTTCCGTACAAAACTTCGGCGCGTAACTCGTCCCGCAGTTTTTGTCACAGACCAACGAAACAGGCGTCAAATCGTGCGGCCTATTGAGGAGAGGTGTGCTATGACTTTTATAAGCGATCGGGCGTACGATGTTCGTACAGCGGGCGAAAAAATGGCCGAAAAACGTCCCATAGGAAATGCATTACTGAAAACTTTGACGGATCATAGCACAGAGAGGGAATTTCGTAGAAAAACGTAAATCACCACATTCGGAGAGGCTATCAGCCTGTGCGAGAACATACCTCACAGAGGGGTAAAAGTTGTACCCCTGGGGTGCTAGAGACCCCCAAATTTGCCCCATAGACATATTATGGTGAGGGATCGCCCATGAAACACTGTGTTTTTCCTACTATGGGAAATTACATAGGGATTTTGCATTGAACATAACTCCGTATCACAATGTAATAGAGACAAGGGGGTGGGCTCATTTGAATCAGGCAACCAATCAGACTCTCAGGATCATTATGAAGCTATCAAGCCACGCCCTAGCAACCATATAGAGCACCATAGCAACAAGCCCCATAGAATTCCATTGAAAAAGATCAAATGAATAACTTTGGATACAAGTGTCATAGAAACATGAGGGTGGGCTCGTTTGACTCGGGCAGCAAACGGCCAATCATGTATCTCCTTCAAGACAACCTAGCCACGCCCTAGCAACCATTAAGAGCTACCTAGCAACCCAAAGTATAGAGAGATATCTTAACATCTGAAAGACATAGAAGCATGGTGGTTGGTTTATATTAGCAAGCGACCATTGGAGTATCATCATTGGCAGCTGCCAGGCCACTCCCTAGCAACCAAACACAGTACCCTAGCAACCGTTTTGCAAGATCTATATCTCCACATCAGAACATCCTAGAGACATGGGGGTTGGTTTATATTGGCGAGCAGCCTTTGGAGTATCACCATTGGCAGCTGCCAAGCCACTCCATAGCAACCAAACGGAGTACCCTAGCAACCGTTTTGCACGACCTATATCTCTGCATCAGAACATCGTACAGACATGGCGGTTGGATTTTTTGGCTCATGCTAGCACACTGGACTTCCAACATGCTAGTCATGCTAGCAGTGATTAGCTACATGCTAATAGTGATTAGCTAAGTGCTCAAATGGGCTAAGAACTCTATAATAACTACATAGTGACCATCTGTGACAACTACCAACCACCTAGTAACATCATAGCAACCACCCAGGAGACCATAGCAACTGCCTAGCAACCAGCCAAAACACCCTAGCAACCGCCTAGCAACACCTTAGCAACCACCCCAAGTACCGTAGCAACTGCCTAGCAACCACCCAGGTTACCATAGCAACCGCCCTAGCAACCACCCCGGGTACCCTAGCAACCACATAGCAACACCCTAGCAACCGCCCCAAATACCCTAGCAACCACCCTGGGTACCTTAGCAACGGCCCTAGCAACCATCATGGGGACCTTAGCAACCGCCCTAGCAACCACCCCGGGTACCCTAGCAACCACATAGCAACACCCTAGCAACCACCCCGATTACCCTAGCAACCACCCTGAGTACCCTAGCAACGGCCCTAGCAACCATCATGGGGACCCTAGCAACCACCCTAGCAACCACCCCTGGTACCCTAGCAACCACATAGCAACACCCTAGCAACCACCCCGATTACCCTAGCAACCACCCTGGGTACCCTAGCAACGGCCCTAGCAACCATCATGGGGACCCTAGCAACCGCCCTAGCAACCACCCCTGGTACCCTAGCAACCACATAGCAACACCCTAGCAACCACCCCGATTACCCTAGCAACCACCCTGGGTACCCTAGCAACGGCCCTAGCAACCATCATGGGGACCCTAGCAACCGCCCTAGCAACCACCCCGGGTACCCTAGCAACCACACCCTAGAAACAGAGGGGCGAGTTTTGCCACTGCAAGCACCACTCACATTTTCTTCAGGAAATGTACCTTCTAGTTAGTGGTGCTTGCCGGAGGCAAGGCATCACTATTACTATCTCACATACTTATTAGTGGTGCTTGCCGGAGGCAAAGCATCACTATTATTATCTCACATACTTATTATTATTAGTGGTGCTTGCCGGAGGCAAGGCATCACTATTACTATTCTCCATACTTATTATTCTTCTTCTTCTAGATCCGTACAAATTTCGGCGCGTAACTAGTCCCGCAGTTTTTGTCACAGACCAACGAAACAGGCGTCAAATCGTGCGGCCTAATCGGGAATGGTGTGCTATGACTTTTATAAGCGATCGGGCGTACGATGTTCGTACACCGGGCGAAAAAACGGGCGAAAAATCGCATAGACAATGCATTGCGGCCAACTTTGACGGATCGTAGCTCCGAGACAGAATTTCGCAGAAACATGTGAATCACCACATTTGGAGAGGCTATCAGGCTGTGCGAGAACATACCCCGCAGTGGGGTATAAGTTGTACCCCTGGGGCGCAAGAGCCCCCCAAAAATGCCCCTAATACAAAGTATAGGGAGGGCTCATCCTACTGTGGGACATTACATAGGGATTTTGTATTGAACATAACTCTGGATCACAGTGTCATAGAGACAAGGGGGTGGGCTCATATTAATCAGGCAACCAATCAGTCTCTCAGGATCACTGTGAATCTATCAAGCCACGCCCTAGCAACCATATAGAGCACCATAGCAACAAGCCCCATAGACTTCCATTCAAAAAGATCAAATGAATAACTTTGGATAGAAGTGTCATAGAAACATGAGGGTGGGCTCGTTTGACTCGGGCAGCAAACGGCCAATCATGTATCTCCTTCAAGACAACCTAGCCACGTCCTAGCAACCATTAAGAGCTACCTAGCAACCCAAAGTATAGAGAGATATCTTAACATCTGAAAGACATAGAAGCATGGGGGTTGGTTTATATTAGCAAGCTGCCATTGGAGTATCATCATTGGCAGCTGCCAGGCCACTCCCTAGCAACCAAACAGAGTACCCTAGCAACCGTTTTGCAAGATCTATATCTCTGCATCAGAACATCCTAGAGACATGGGGGTTGGTTTATATTGGCGAGCAGCCTTTGGAGAATCATCATTGGCAGCTGCCAGGCCACTCCATAGCAACCAAATGGAGTACCCTAGCAACCGTTTTGCACGAGCTATATCTCTGCATCAGAACATCGTACAGACATGGCGGTTGGATTTTTTGACTCATGCTAGCACACTGGACTTCCAACATGCTAGTCATGCTAGCAGTGATTAGCTACATGCTAATAGTGATTAGCTAAGTGCTCAAATGGGCTAAGAACTCTATAATAACTACATAGTGACCTTCTGTGACAACTACCAACCACCTAGTAACATCATAGCAACCACCCAGAAGACCATAGCAACTGCCTAGCAACCAGCCGAAACACCCTAGCAACCGCCTAGCAACACCTTAGCAACCACCCCAAGTACCATAGCAACTGCCTAGCAACCACCCAGGTTACCATAGCAACCGCCCTAGCAACCACCCCGGTTACCCTAGCAACCACATAGCAACACCCTAGCAACCGCCCCAATTACCCTAGCAACCACCCTGGGTACCCTAGCAACGGCCCTAGCAACCATCATGGGGACCCTAGCAACCGCCCTAGCAACCACCCCGGGTACCCTAGCAACCACATAGCAACACCCTAGCAACCGCTCCGATTACCCTAGCAACCACCCTGGGTACCCTAGCAACGGCCCTAGCAACCATCATGGGGACCCTAGCAACCGCCCTAGCAACCACCCCGGGTACCCTAGCAACCACATAGCAACACCCTAGCAACCACCCCGATTACCCTAGCAACCACCCTGGGTACCCTAGCAACGGCCCTAGCAACCATCATGGGGACCCTAGCAACCGCCCTAGAAACCACCCCGGGTACCCTAGCAACCACACCTTAGCAACAGAGGGGCGAGTTTTGCCACTGCAAGCACCACTCACATTTTCTTCAGGAAATGTACCTTCTAGTTAGTGGTGCTTGCCGGAGGCAAAGCATCACTATTATTATCTCACATACTTATTAGTGGTGCTTGCCGGAGGCAAGGCATCACTATTACTATCTCACATACTTATTAGTGGTGCTTGCCGGAGGCAAGGCATCACTATTATTATCTCACATACTTATTATTCTTCTTATTATTCTTACTTCTTCCGTACGAATTTCGGCGCGTAACTAGTCCCGCAGTTTTCGTCACAGACCAACGAAACAGGCGTCAAATCGTGCGGCCTAGTCGGGAATGGTGTGCTATGACTTTTATAAGCGATCGGGCGTACGATGTTCGTACACCGGGCGAAAAAACGGGCGAAAAATCGCATAGACAATGCATTGCGGCCAACTTTGACGGATCGTAGCTCCGAGAGAGAATTTCGCAGAAACATGTGAATCACCACATTTGGAGAGGCTATCAGGCTGTGCGCGA
Source organism: Carassius gibelio (assembly GCF_023724105.1). NCBI lineage: Eukaryota > Metazoa > Chordata > Actinopteri > Cypriniformes > Cyprinidae > Carassius > Carassius gibelio. The sequence continues at coordinate 33,145,128 of NC_068377.1, read as the reverse complement.
TCATACCCCGCAATGGGGTACAAGTTGCACCCCTGGGGCGCTAGAGACCCCCAAAGTTGCCCCATTCTAAGCCAATGGTGAGGGATCGCCCATGAAACAATGTGTTTTTCCTACTGTGGGAAATTCCATAGGGATTTTGCATTGAACATAACTATGGATCACATAGTCATAGAGACAAGGGGGTGGGCTCATTTGAATCAGGCAACCAATCAGACTCTCAGGATCATTATGAATCTATCAAGCCACGCCCTAGCAACCATATAGAGCGCCATAGCAACAAGCCCCATAGACTTCCATTGAAAAAGATCAAATGAATAACTTTGGATAGAAGTGTCATAGAAACCTGAGGGTGGGCTCGTTTGACTTGGGCAGCAAACGGCCAATCATGTATCTCCTTCAAGACAACCTAACCACGCCCTAGCAACCATTAAGAGCTACCTAGCAACAAAAATCCAAAGATAGATATCTTAACATCTGAAAGACATAGAAGCATGGGGGTTGGTTTATATTAGCAAGCAACCATTGGAGTATCATCATTGGCAGCTGCCAGGCCACTCCCTAGCAACCAGCCAGAGAACCCTAGCAACCATTTTTCAAGACCAATATCTCTGCATCAGAACATCGTAGAGGCATGGGGGTTGGTTTACATTGGCGAGCAGCCTTTGGAGTATCACCATTGGCAGCTGCCAAGCCACTCCATAGCAACCAAACGGAGTACCCTAGCAACCATTTTGCACTACCTATATCTCTGCATCAGAACATCGTACAGACATGCCGGTTGGATTTTTTGACTCATGCTAGCACACTGGACTTCCAACATGCTAGTCATGCTAGCAGTGATTAGCTACATGCTAATAGTGATTAGCTAAGTGCTCAAATGGGCTAAGAACTCTATAATAACTACATAGTGACTATCTGTGACAACTACCAACCACCTAGTAACATCATAGCAACCACCCAGGAGACCATAGCAACTGCCTAGCAACCAGCCAAAACACCCTAGCAACCGCCTAGCAACACCTTAGCAACCACCCCAAGTACCGTAGCAACTGCCTAGCAACCACCCAGGTTACCATAGCAACCGCCCTAGCAACCACCCCGGGTACCCTAGCAACCACATAGCAACACCCTAGCAACCACCCCAATTACCCTAGCAACCACCCTGAGTACCCTAGCAACGGCCCTAGCAACCATCATGGGGACCATAGCAACCGCCCTAGCAACCACCCCGGGTACCCTAGCAACCACATAGCAACACCCTAGCAACCGCCTCGAATACCCTAGCAACCACCCTGAGTACCCTAGCAACGGCCCTAGCAACCATCATGGGGACCCTAACAACCGCCCTAGCAACCACCCTGGGTACCCTAGCAACCACATAGCAACACCCTAGCAACCGCCCCAATTACCCTAGCAACCACCCTGGGTACCCTAGCAACCGCCCTAGCAACCATCATGGGGACCCTAGCAACCGCCCTAGCAACCACCCCGGGTACCCTAGCAACCACATAGCAACACCCTAGCAACCATCCCGATTACCCTAGCAACCACCCTGGGTACCTTAGCAACGGCCCTAGCAACCATCATGGGGACCCTAGCAACCGCCCTAGCAACCACCCCATGTACCCTAGCAACCTCATTGCAACACCCTAGCAACAGAGGGGCGAGTTTTGCCACTGCAAGCACCACTCACATTTTCTTCAGGAAATGTACCTTCTAGTTATTATTCTTATTCTTATTCTTCTTCCGCCAAAATTTCGGCGCGTAACTAGTCCCGCAGTTTTCGTCACAGACCCGCAAAAGAGGCGTCAAATCGTGCGGCCTATTCGGGAATGGTGTGCTATGACTTTTATAAGCGATCGGGCGTACGATTTTCGTACACCGGGCGAAATATCGGCCGAAAAATCGCATAGACAACGCATTACGGCCAACTTTGACGGATCATAGCTCCGAGAGAGAATTTCGCAGAAACATGTGAATCACCACATTTGGAGAGGCTATCAGGCTGTGCGAGAGGACACCTCTCAGAGGGGTACAAGTTGTACCCCCGGGGTGCTAGAGACCCCCAAAGTTGCCCCATTGACATAGTATGGTGAGGGATCGCCCATGAAACACTGTGCTTTTCCTACTATGGGAAGTTACCTAGGGATTTTGTATTGAACATAACTCGGCATCACAGTGTCATAGAGACAAGGGGGTGGGCTCATTTGAATCAGGCAACCAATCAGAATCTCAGGATCATTATGCAGCTATCAAGCCACGCCCTAGCAACCATATAGAGCACCATAGCAACAAGCCCCATAGACTTCCATTGAAAATGATAAAATTAATAACTTTGGATAGAAGCGTCATAGAAACATGAGGGTGGGCTCGATTGACTCGGGGCAGCAAACGGCCAATCACGAATCACCTCAAGACTTCCTAACTACGCCCTAGCAACCATTTAGAGCAACCTAGCAACCCAAAGTATAGAGAGATATCTTAACATCTGAAAGACATAGAAGCATGGGGGTTGGTTTATATTAGCAAGCAACCATTGGAGTATCATCATTGGCAGCTGCCAGGCCACTCCCTAGCAACCAAACACAGTACCCTAGCAACCGTTTTGCAAGATCTATATCTCCGCATCAGATCATCGTAGAGGCATGGGGGTTGGTTTATATTGGCGAGCAGCCTTTGGAGTATCACCATTGGCAGCTGCCAAGCCACTCCATAGCAACCAAACGGAGTACCCTAGCAACCGTTTTGCACGACCTATATCTCTGCATCAGAACATCGCACAGACATGGCAGTTGGATTTTTTGACTCATGCTAGCACACTGGACTTCCAACATGCTAGTCATGCTAGCAGTGATTAGCTACATGCTAATAGTGATTAGCTAAGTGCTCAAATGGGCTAAGAACTCTATAATAACTACATAGTGACCATCTGTGACAACTACCAACCACCTAGTAACATCATAGCAACCACCCAGGAGACCATAGCAACTGCCTAGCAACCAGCCAAAACACCCTAGCAACCGCCTAGCAACACCTTAGCAACCACCCCAAGTACCATAGCAACTGCCTAGCAACCACCCAGGCTACCATAGCAACCGCCCTAGCAACCACCCTGGGTACCCTAGCAACCACATAGCAACACCCTAGCAACCGCCCCGATTACCCTAGCAACCACCCTGGGTACCTTAGCAACGGCCCTAGCAACCATCATGGGGACCCTAGCAACCGCCCTAGCAACCACCCCGGGGACCCTAGCAACCACATAGCAACACCCTAGCAACCGCCCCGATTACCCTAGCAACCACCCTGAGTGCCCTAGCAACGGCCCTAGCAACCACCCCGGGTACCCTAGCAACCAAATAGCAACACCCTAGCAACCACCCTGATTAACCTAGCAACCACCCTGAGTACCCTAGCAACGGCCCTAGCAACCATCATGGGGACCCTAGCAACCGCCCTAGCAACCACCCCGGGTACCCTAGCAACCACATAGCAACACCCTAGCAACCACCCCGATTACCCTAGCAACCACTCTGGGTACCCTAGCAACGGCCCTAGCAACCATCATAGGGACCCTAGCAACCACCCCGGGTACCCTAGCAACCACACCTTAGCAACAGAGGGGCGAGTTTTGCCACTGCAAGCACCACTCACATTTTCTTCAGGAAATGTACCTTCTAGTGTTACTATTACTATTCGCCTTGACAAAACTTTGGCACGCTACTCCTCCCGCATTTTTTGTCACAGACCCATGAATGAGGTGTCAAATCGTGCGGGATATTGAGGAGAGGTGTGCTATGACTTTTCTAAGCAATCAGACTTACGATAATCGTACAGCGGGCGAAGAAAATGTGTGAAAATATCCCATTGACTTAACATTGGAAAAACTATCTGACATCATATCTTTGGATCACAAAGTCATAGAGGCTTGGGAGAGGGCTCTTTTGACTCGGCCTATCAAACAGTCCATAAGTAGTGACATAACAACTTCATATCCATGCCCTAGCAACCAATTTTAGCCCCCTAGTAACTGTTTAACTACATTTAAAAGCTGTATCTCAGCAAAAATAACTATATAGAAACACTGGCCTGGGCTTTTTGCATTCAGGCTGGTAAATAATCTTTAAATATCACCCCATAAACTATATAGTCACACCATAGCAACCATATAGAGCACCCTAGCAACCATGTAGCAATATAAATCCTTCTATCTCTGCTTCAAAACATCACACAGGCATCATGGGTGGCTACAGGGCGCAGAGTTTTGCCACTGCAAGCACCACTCACATTTTCTTCAGGAAATGTACCTTCTAGTTATTATTATTATTCTTCCGTACAAATTTCGGCGCGTAACTAGTCCCGCAGTTTTCGTCACAGACCAACGAAACAGGCGTCAAATCATGCGGCCTATTCGAGAATGGTGTGCTATGACTTTTATAAGCGATCGGGCGTACGATGTTCGTACACCGGGCGAAATATCGGCCGAAAAATCGCATAGACAATGCATTACGGCCAACTTTGACGAATCGTAGCGCAGAGAGAGAATTTCGCAGAAACATGTGAATCACCACATTTGGAGAGGCTATCAAGCTGTGCGAGAGGATACCTCGCAGAGGCGTACAAGTTGTACCCCTGGGGCGCTAGAGACCCCCAAAGTTCCCCATAGACATACTATGGTGAGGGATCGCCCATGAAACAGTGTGTTTTTCCTACTATGGGAAGTTATACAGGGATTTTGTATTGAACATAACTCAGGATGACAGTGTCATAGAGACAAGGGGGTGGGCTCATTTGAATCAGGCAACCAATCAGTCTCTCAGGATCACTTTGAATCTATCAAGCCACGCCCTAGCAACCATATAGAACGCCATAGCAACAAGCCCCATAGACTTCCATTGAAAAAGATCAAATGAATAACTTTGGATAGAAGTGTCATAGAAACATGAGGGTGGGCTCGTTTGACTCGGGCAGCAAACGGCCAATCATGTATCTCCTTCAAGACAACCTAGCCACGCCCTAGCAACTATTAAGAGCTACCTAGCAACCAAAATCCAAAGATAGATATCTTAACATCTGAAAGACATAGAAGCATGGGGGTTGGTTTATATTGTCAAGCAGACTTTGAAGTATCATCATTGGCAGTTGCCAGGCCACTCCCTAGCAACCAAACACAGTACCCTAGCAACCGTTTTGCAAGATCTATATCTCCGCATCAGAACATCGTAGAGGCATGGGGGTTGGTTTATATTGGCGAGCAGCCTTTGGAGTATCATCATTGGCAGCTGCCAAGCCACTCCATAGCAACCAAATGGAGTACCCTAGCAACCGTTTTACACGACTTATATCTCTGCATCAGAACATCGTACAGACATGGCGGTTGGATTTTTTGACTCATGCTAGCACACTGGACTTCCAACATGCTAGTCATGCTAGCAGTGATTAGCTACATGCTAATAGTGATTAGCTAAGTGCTCAAATGGGCTAAGAACTCTATAATAACTACATAGTGACCATCTGTGACAACTACCAACCACCTAGTAACATCATAACAACAACCCTGGTTACCATAGCAACCGCCCTAGCAACCACCCTGGGTACCCTAGCAACCACATAGCAACACCCTAGCAACCACCCCGGGTACCCTAGCAACCACCCTGGGTAACCTAGCAACGGCCCTAGCAACCACCCCGAGTACCTTAGCAACCACATAGCAAGACCCTAGCAACCATTCAGATTACCCTAGCAACCACCCTGGGTACCTTAGCAACCATCATGGGGACCCTAGCAACCGCCCTAGCAACCACCCAGGGTACCTTAGCAACCACCATAGCAACCTCATTGCAACAACCTAGCAACAGGGCGCCGAGTTTTGCCACTGCAAGCACCACTCACATTTTCTTCAGGAAATGTACCTTCTAGTTAGTGGTGCTTGCCGGAGGCAAGGCACTACTATTATTATCTCACATACTTATTATTCTTCTTCTTCTTCTAGATCCGTACAAATTTCGGCGCGTAACTAGTCCCGCAGTTTTCGTCACAGACCAACGAAACAGGCGTCAAATCGTGCGCCCTAATCGGGAATGGTGTGCTATGACTTTTATAAGCGATCGGGCGTACGATGTTCGTACACCGGGCGAAAAAACGGGCGAAAAATCGCATAGACAATGCATTGCGGCCAACTTTGACGGATCGTAGCTCCGAGAGAGAATTTCGCAGAAACACGTGAATCTCCACATTTGGAGAGGCTATCAGGCTGTGCGAGAACATACCCCGCAGTGGGGTATAAGTTGTACCCCTGGGGCGCAAGAGCCCCCCAAAATTGGCCCTAATACAAAGTATAGGGAGGACTTTTCCTGCTATGGGACATTACATAGGGATTTTGTATTGAACATAACTCAGGATGACAGTGTCATAGAGACAAGGGGGTGGGCTCATTTGAATCAGGCAACCAATCAGTCTCTCAGGATCACTGTGAATCTATCAAGCCACGCCCTAGCAACCATATAGAGCACCATAGCAACAAGCCCCATAGACTTCCATTGAAAAAGATAAAATGAATAACTTTGGATAGAAGTGTCATAGAAACATGAGGGTGGGCTCGTTTGACTCGGGCAGCAAACTGCCAATCATGTATCCCCTTCAAGACAACCTAGCCACGCCCTAGCAACCATTAAGAGCTACCTAGCAACCTAAATCCAAAGATAGATATCTTAACATCTGAAAGACATAGAAGCATGGGGGTTGGCTTATATTAGCAAGCGACCATTGGAGTATCATCATTGGCAGCTGCCAGGCCACTCCCTAGCAACCAAACACAGTACCCTAGCAACCGTTTTGCAAGATCTATATCTCTGCATCAGAACATCGTAGAGGCATGGGGGTTGGTTTATATTGGCGAACAGCCTTTGGAGTATCACCATTGGCAGCTGCCAAGCCACTCCATAGCAACCAAATGGAGTACCCTAGCAACCGTTTTGCACGACCTACATCTCTGCATCAGAACATCGTACAGACATGGCGGTTGGATTTTTTGACTCATGCTAGCACACTGGACTTCCAACATGCTAGTCATGCTAGCAGTGATTAGCTACATGCTAATAGTGATTAGCTAAGTGCTCAAATGGGCTAAGAACTCTATAATAACTACATAGTGACCATCTGTGACAACTAGCGACCACCTAGTAACATCATAGCAACCACCCAGGAGACCATAGCAACTGCCTAGCAACCAGCCAAAACACCCTAGCAACCGCCTAGCAACACCTTAGCAACCACCCCAAGTACCGTAGCAACTGCCTAGCAACCACCCAGGTTACCATAGCAACCGCCCTAGCAACCACCCCGGGTACCCTAGCAACCACATAGCAACACCCTAGCAACCGCCCCAATTACCCTAGCAACCACCCTGGGTACCTTAGCAACGGCCCTAGCAACCATCATGGGGACCCTAGCAACCGCCCTAGCAACCACCCCGGGTACCCTAGCAACCACATAGCAACACCCTAGCAACCACCCCGATTACCCTAGCAACCATCCTGAGTACCCTAGCAACGGCCCTAGCAACCATCATGGGGACCCTAGCAACCGCCCTAGCAACCACCCCGGGTACCCTAGCAACCACATAGCAACACCCTAGCAACCACCCCGATTACCCTAGCAACCATCCTGAGTACCCTAGCAACGGCCCTAGCAACCATCATGGGGACCCTAGCAACCGCCATAGCAACCACCCCGGGTACCCTAGCAACCGCCCTAGCAACCACCCCGGGTACCCTAGCAACCACATAGCAAGACCCTAGCAACCACCCCGGGTACCCTAGCAACCACCCTGGGTACCTTAGCAACCATCATGGGGACCCTAGCAACCGCCTGAGCAACCACCCAGGGTACCTTAGCAACCACCGTAGCAACCTCATTGCAACAATCTAGCAACAGGGCGCAGAGTTTTGCCACTGCAAGCACCACTCACATTTTCTTCAGGAAATGTACCTTCTAGTTATTATTATTATTCTTCCGTACAAATTTCGGCGCGTAACTAGTCCCGCAGTTTTCGTCACAGACCAACGAAACAGGCGTCAAATCGTGCGGCCTATTCGGGAATGGTGTGCTATGACTTTTATAAGCGATCGGGCGTACGATGTTCGTACACCGGGCGAAAAAACGGCCGAAAAATCGCATAGACAATGCATTACGGCCAACTTTGACGAATCGTAGCGCAGAGAGAGAATTTCGCAGAAACATGTGAATCACCACATTTGGAGAGGCTATCAGGCTGTGCGCGATCATACCCCGCAATGGGGTATAAGTTGTACCCCTGGGGCGCAAGAGCCCCCCAAAGTTGCCCCATTCTAAGCCAATGGGGAGGGATCGCCCATGAAACAATGTGTTTTTCCTACTGTGGAAATTACATAGGGATTTTGCATTGAACATAACTATGGATCACATAGTCATAGAGACAAGGGGGTGGGCTCATTTGAATCAGGCAACCAATCAGACTCTCATGATCATTATGAAGCTATCAAGCCACGCCCTAGCAACCATATAGAGCACCATAGCAACAAGCTCCATAGACTTCCATTGAAAAATATAAAATGAATAACTTTGGATAGAAGTGTCATAGAAACATGAGGGTTGGCTCGTTTGACTCGGGGCAGCAAATGGCCAATCACGAATCACCTTCAACACTTCATAGCCACGCCCTAGCAACCATTTGGACCTCCCTAGCGACCAAAAGCATACAGAGATATCTTCAAATCTGAATATCATAAAGGCATGGGGGTTGGTTTATATCATTCATACTAGCAAGCAGACTTCGGAGTATCATCATTGGCAGCTGCCAGGCCACTCCCTGGCAACCAAACACAGTACCCTAGCAACCGTTTTGCAAGATCTATATCTCTGCATCAGAACATCGTAGAGGCATGGGGGTTGGTTTATATTGGCGAGCAGCCTTTGGAGTATCACCATTGGCAGCTGCCAAGCCACTCCATAGCAACCAAACGGAGTACCCTAGCAACCGTTTTGCACGACCTATATCTCGGCATCAGAACATCGTACAGACATGGCGGTTGGATTTTTTGACTCATGCTAGCACACTGGACTTCCAACATGCTAGTCATGCTAGCAGTGATTAGCTACATGCTAATAGTGATTAGCTAAGTGCTCAAATGGGCTAAGAACTCTATAATAACTACATAGTGACCATCTGTGACAACAGCCAACCACCTAGTAACATCATAGCAACCACCTAGGAGACCATAGCAACTGCCTAGCAACCAGCCAAAACACCCTAGCAACCGCCTAGCAACACCTTAGCAACCACCCCAAGTACCGTAGCAACTGCCTAGCAACCACCCAGGTTACCATAGCAACCGCCCTAGCAACCACCCCGGGTACCCTAGCAACCACATAGCAACACCCTAGCAACCAATCCGATTACCCTAGCAACCACCCTGGGTACCTTAGCAACGGCCCTAGCAACCATCATGGGGACCCTAGCAACCGCCCTAGCAACCACCCCGGGTACCCTAGCAACCACATAGCAACACCCTAGCAACCACCCCGATTACCCTAGCAACCACCCTGAGTACCCTAGCAACGGCCCTAGCAACCATCATGGGGACCCTAGCAACCGCCCTAGCAACCACCCCGGGTACCCTAGCAACCACATAGCAACACCCTAGCAACCGCCTCGATTACCCTAGCAACCACCCTGAGTACCCTAGCAACGGCCCTAGCAACCATCATGGGGACCCTAGCAACCGCCCTAGCAACCACCCCGGGTACCCTAGCAACCACATAGCAACACCCTAGCAACCACCCCGATTACCCTAGCAACCACCCTGGGTACCCTAGCAACTGCCCTAGCAACCATCATGGGGACCCTAGCAACCGCCCTAGCAACCACCCCGGGTACCCTAGCAACCACATAGCAACACCCTAGCAACCATCCCGATTACCCTAGCAACCATCCTGGGTACCTTAGCAACGGCCCTAGCAACCATCATGGGGACCCTAGCAACCGCCCTAGCAACCACCCTAGCAACCACCCCATGTACCCTAGCAACCTCATTGCAACACCCTAGCAACAGAGGGGCGAGTTTTGCCACTGCAAGCACCACTCACATTTTCTTCAGGAAATGTACCTTCTAGTTATTATTATTATTATTATACTAGATCCGTACAAATTTCGGCGCGTAACTAGTCCCGCAGTTTTCATCACAGACCAACGAAACAGGCGTCAAATCGTGCGGCCTAATCGGGAATGGTGTGCTATGACTTTTATAAGCGATCGGGCGTACGATGTTCGTACACCGGGCGAAAAAACGGGCGAAAAATCGCATAGAGAATGCATTGCGGCCAACTTTGACGGATCATAGCTCCGAGAGGGAATTTCGCAGAAACACGTGAATCTCCACATTTGGAGAGGCTATCAGGCTGTGCGAGAACATACCCCGCAGTGGGGTATAAGTTGTACCCCTGGGGCGCGAGAGCCCCCCAAAAATGGCCCTAATACAAAGTATAGGGAGGACTTTTCCTGCTATGGGACATTACATAGGGATTTTGTATTGAACATAACTCTGGATCACAATGTCATAGAGACAAGGGGGTGGGCTCATTTGAATCAGGCAACCAATCAGTCTCTCAGGATCACTGTGAATCTATCAAGCCACGCCCTAGCAACCATATAGAGCGCCATAGCAACAAGCCCCATAGACTTCCATTGAAAAAGATCAAATGAATAACTTTGGATAGAAGTGTCATAGAAACATGAGGGTGGGCTCGTTTGACTCGGGCAGCAAACGGCCAATCATGTATCTCCTTCAAGACAACCTAGCCACGCCCTAGCAACCAATAAGAGCTACCTAGCAACCCAAAGTATAGAGAGATATCTTAACATCTGAAAGACATAGAAGCATGGGGGTTAGTTTATATTAGCAAGCTACCATTGGAGTATCATCATTGGCAGTTGCCAGGCCACTCCCTAGCAACCAAACACAGTACCCTAGCAACCGTTTTGCAAGATCTATATCTCTGCATCAGAACATCATAGAAGCATGGGGGTTGGTTTATATTAGCAAGCAACCATTGGAATATCATCATTGGCAGCTGCCAGGCCACTCCCTAGCAACCAAACACAGTACCCTAGCAACCGTTTTGCAAGATCTATATCTCCGCATCAGTACATCGTAGAGGCATGGGGGTTGGTTTATATTGGCGAGCAGCCTTTGGAGTATCACCATTGGCAGCTGTCAAGCCACTCCATAGCAACCAAACGGAGTACCCTAGCAACCGTTTTGCACGACCTATATCTCTGCATCAGAACATCGTACAGACATGGCGGTTGGATTTTTTGACTCATGCTAGCACACTGGACTTCCAGCATGCTAGTCATGCTAGCAGTGATTAGCTACATGCTAATAGTGATTAGCTAAGTGCTCATATGGGCTAAGAACTCTATAATAACTACATAGTGACTATCTGTGACAACTACCAACCACCTAGTAACATCATAGCAACCACCCAGGATACCATAGCAACTGCCTAGCAACCAGCCAAAACACCCTAGCAACCGCCTAGCAACACCTTAGCAACCACCCCAAGTACCGTAGCAACTGCCTAGCAACCACCCAGATTACCATAGCAACCGCCCTAGCAACCACCCCGGGTACCCTAGCAACCACATAGCAACACCCTAGCAACCACCCCGATTACCCTAGCAACCACCCTGGGTACCTTAGCAACGGCCCTAGCAACCATCATGGGGACCCTAGCAACCGCCTTAGCAACCACCCCGGGTACCCTAGCAACCACATAGCAACACCCTAGCAACCACCCCGATTACCCTAGCAACCACGCTGGATACCCTAGCAACGGCCCTAGCAACCATCATGTGGACCCTAGCAACCGCCCTAGCAACCACCCCGGGTACCCTAGCAACCACATAGCAACACCCTAGCAACCACCCTGATTACCCTAGCAACCACCCTGAGTACCCTAGCAACGGCCCTAGCAACCACCCTGGGTACCTTAGCAACCATCATGGGGACCCTAGCAACCGCCCTAGCAACCACCCAGGGTACCTTAGCAACCATCATAGCAACCTCATCGCAACAACCTAGCAACAGGGCGCCGAGTTTTGCCACTGCAAGCACCACTCACATTTTCTTCAGGAAATGTACCTTCTAGTTAGTGGTGCTTGCCGGAGGCAAGGCATCACTATTACTATTCTCCATACTTATTATTCTTCTTCTTCTAGATCCGTACAAATTTCGGCGCGTAACTAGTCCCGCAGTTTTTGTCACAGACCAACGAAACAGGCGTCAAATCGTGCGGCCTAATCGGGAATGGTGTGCTATGACTTTTATAAGCGATCGGGCGTACGATGTTCGTACACCGGGCGAAAAAACGGGCGAAAAATCGCATAGACAATGCATTGCGGCCAACTTTGACGGATCGTAGCTCCGAGACAGAATTTCGCAGAAACATGTGAATCACCACATTTGGAGAGGCTATCAGGCTGTGCGAGAACATACCCCGCAGTGGGGTATAAGTTGTACCCCTGGGGCGCAAGAGCCCCCCAAAAATGCCCCTAATACAAAGTATAGGGAGGGCTCATCCTACTGTGGGACATTACATAGGGATTTTGTATTGAACATAACTCTGGATCACAGTGTCATAGAGACAAGGGGGTGGGCTCATATTAATCAGGCAACCAATCAGTCTCTCAGGATCACTGTGAATCTATCAAGCCACGCCCTAGCAACCATATAGAGCACCATAGCAACAAGCCCCATAGACTTCCATTCAAAAAGATCAAATGAATAACTTTGGATAGAAGTGTCATAGAAACATGAGGGTGGGCTCGTTTGACTCGGGCAGCAAACGGCCAATCATGTATCTCCTTCAAGACAACCTAGCCACGTCCTAGCAACCATTAAGAGCTACCTAGCAACCCAAAGTATAGAGAGATATCTTAACATCTGAAAGACATAGAAGCATGGGGGTTGGTTTATATTAGCAAGCTGCCATTGGAGTATCATCATTGGCAGCTGCCAGGCCACTCCCTAGCAACCAAACAGAGTACCCTAGCAACCGTTTTGCAAGATCTATATCTCTGCATCAGAACATCCTAGAGACATGGGGGTTGGTTTATATTGGCGAGCAGCCTTTGGAGAATCATCATTGGCAGCTGCCAGGCCACTCCATAGCAACCAAATGGAGTACCCTAGCAACCGTTTTGCACGAGCTATATCTCTGCATCAGAACATCGTACAGACATGGCGGTTGGATTTTTTGACTCATGCTAGCACACTGGACTTCCAACATGCTAGTCATGCTAGCAGTGATTAGCTACATGCTAATAGTGATTAGCTAAGTGCTCAAATGGGCTAAGAACTCTATAATAACTACATAGTGACCTTCTGTGACAACTACCAACCACCTAGTAACATCATAGCAACCACCCAGAAGACCATAGCAACTGCCTAGCAACCAGCCGAAACACCCTAGCAACCGCCTAGCAACACCTTAGCAACCACCCCAAGTACCATAGCAACTGCCTAGCAACCACCCAGGTTACCATAGCAACCGCCCTAGCAACCACCCCGGTTACCCTAGCAACCACATAGCAACACCCTAGCAACCGCCCCAATTACCCTAGCAACCACCCTGGGTACCCTAGCAACGGCCCTAGCAACCATCATGGGGACCCTAGCAACCGCCCTAGCAACCACCCCGGGTACCCTAGCAACCACATAGCAACACCCTAGCAACCGCTCCGATTACCCTAGCAACCACCCTGGGTACCCTAGCAACGGCCCTAGCAACCATCATGGGGACCCTAGCAACCGCCCTAGCAACCACCCCGGGTACCCTAGCAACCACATAGCAACACCCTAGCAACCACCCCGATTACCCTAGCAACCACCCTGGGTACCCTAGCAACGGCCCTAGCAACCATCATGGGGACCCTAGCAACCGCCCTAGAAACCACCCCGGGTACCCTAGCAACCACACCTTAGCAACAGAGGGGCGAGTTTTGCCACTGCAAGCACCACTCACATTTTCTTCAGGAAATGTACCTTCTAGTTATTATTAGTGGTGCTTGCCGGAGGCAAAGCATCACTATTATTATCTCACATACTTATTATTCTTCTTCTTACTTCTTCCGTACAAAACTTCGGCGCGTAACTCGTCCCGCAGTTTTTGTCACAGACCAACGAAACAGGCGTCAAATCGTGCGGCCTATTGAGGAGAGGTGTGCTATGACTTTTATAAGCGATCGGGCGTACGATGTTCGTACAGCGGGCGAAAAAATGGCCGAAAAACGTCCCATAGGAAATGCATTACTGAAAACTTTCACGGATTATAGCACAGAGAGGGAATTTCGTAGAAAAACGTAAATCACCACATTCGGAGAGGCTATCAGGCTGTGCGAGAACATACCTCACAGAGGGGTAAAAGTTGTACCCCTGGGGTGCTAGAGACCCCCAAATTTGCCCCATAGACATATTATGGTGAGGGATCGCCCATGAAACACTGTGTTTTTCCTACTATGGGAAATTACATAGGGATTTTGCATTGAACATAACTCCGTATCACAATGTCATAGAGACAAGGGGGTGGGCTCATTTCAATCAGGCAACCAATCAATCTCTCAGGATCACTGTGAATCTATCAAGCCACGCCTTAGCAACCATATAGAGCACCATAGCAACAAGCTCCATAGACTTCCATTGAAAAAGATCAAATGAATAACTTTGGATAGAAGTGTCATAGAAACATGAGGGTGGGCTCGTTTGACTCAGGGCAGGAAACGGCCAATCATGTATCTCCTTCAACACTTCATAGCCACGCCCTAGCAACCATTTAGAGCAACCTAGCAACCCAAAGTATAGAGAGATATCTTAACATCTGAAAGACATAGAAGCATGGGGGTTGGTTTATATTAGCAAGCAACCATTGGAGTATCATCATTGGCAGCTGCCAGGCCACTCCCTAGCAACCAAACACAGTACCCTAGCAACCGTTTTGCAAGATCTATATCTCTGCATCAGAACATCGTAGAGGCATGGGGGTTGGTTTATATTGGCGAGCAGCCTTTGGAGTATCACCATTGGCAGCTGCCAAGCCACTCCATAGCAACCAAATGGAGTACCCTAGCAA
This sequence comes from Carassius gibelio, assembly GCF_023724105.1. Lineage (NCBI taxonomy): Eukaryota > Metazoa > Chordata > Actinopteri > Cypriniformes > Cyprinidae > Carassius > Carassius gibelio. Next base: position 33,129,960 of record NC_068377.1, on the reverse strand, counting down.
CCGTTTTGCATGACCTATATCTCTGCATCAGAACATCGTACAGACATGGCGGTTGGATTTTTTGACTCATGCTAGCACACTGGACTTCCAACATGCTAGTCATGCTAGCAGTGATTAGCTACATGCTAATAGTGATTAGCTAAGTGCTCAAATGGGCTAAGAACTCTATAATAACTACATAGTGACCATCTGTGACAACTACCAACCACCTAGTAACATCATAGCAACCACCCAGGAGACCATAGCAACTGCCTAGCAACCAGCCAAAACACCCTAGCAACACCTTAGCAACCACCCCAAGTACCGTGGCAACTGCCTAGCAACCACCCAGGTTACCATAGCAACCGCCCTAACAACCACCCCGGGTACCCTAGCAACCACATAGCAACACCCTAGCAACCACCCCGATTACCCTAGCAACCACCCTGGGTACCCTAGCAACTGCCCTAGCAACCATCATAGGGAACCTAGCAACCACCCCGGGTACCCTAGCAACCACACCTTAGCAACAGAGGGGCGAGTTTTGCCACTGCAAGCACCACTCACATTTTCTTCAGGAAATGTACCTTCTAGTTAGTGGTGCTTGCCGGAGGCAAAGCATCACTATTATTATCTCACATACTTATTATTATTATTCTTCTAGATCCGTACAAATTTCGGCGCGTAACTAGTCCCGCAGTTTTCGTCACAGACCAACGAAACAGGCGTCAAATCGTGCGCCCTAATCGGGAATGGTGTGCTATGACTTTTATAAGCGATCGGGTGTACGATGTTCGCACACCGGGCGAAAAAACGGGCGAAAAATCCCATAGACAATGCATTGCGGCCAATTTTGACGGATCGTAGCTCCGAGAGAGAATTTCGCAGAAACACGTAAATCACCACATTTGGAGAGGCTATCAGGCTGTGCGAGAACATACCCCGCAGTGGGGTATAAGTTGTACCCCTGGGGCGCGAGAGCCCCCCAAAAATGGCCCTAATACAAAGTATAGGGAGGACTTTTCCTGCTATGGGACATTACATAGGGATTTTGTATTGAACATAACTCTGGATCACAATGTCATAGAGACAAGGGGGTGGGCTCATTTGAATCAGGCAACCAATCAGTCTCTCAGGATCACTGTGAATCTATCAAGCCACGCCCTAGCAACCATATAGAGCGCCATAGCAACAAGCCCCATAGACTTCCATTGAAAAAGATCAAATGAATAACTTTGGATAGAAGTGTCATAGAAACATGAGGGTGGGCTCGTTTGACTCGGGCAGCAAACGGCCAATCATGTATCTCCTTCATGACAACCTAGCCACGCCCTAGCAACCATTAAGAGCTACCTAGCAACCCAAAGTATAGAGAGATATCTTAACATCTGAAAGACATAGAAGCATGGGGGTTTGTTTATATTAGCAAGCGACCATTGGAGTATCATCATTGACAGCTGCCAGGCCACTCCCTAGCAACCAAACACAGTACCCTAGCAACCGTTTTGCAAGAACTATATCTCTGCATCAGAACATCGTAGAGGCATGGGGGTTGGTTTATATTGTCAAGCAGCCTTTGGAGTATTACCATTGGAAGCTGCCAGGCCACTCCATAGCAACCAAACAGAGTACCCTAGCAACCGTTTTGCACAACCTATATCTCTGCATCAGAACATCGTACAGACATGGCGGTTGGATGTTTTGACTCATGCTAGCACACTGGACTTCCAACATGCTAGTCATGCTAGCAGTGATTAGCTACATGCTAATAGTGATTAGCTAAGTGCTCAAATGGGCTAAGAACTCTATAATAACTACATAGTGACCCTCTGTGACAACTACCAACCACCTAGTAACATCATAGCAACCACCCAGGAGACCATAGCAACTGCCTAGCAACCAGCCAAAACACCCTAGCAACCGCCTAGCAACACCTTAGCAACCACCCCAAGTACCGTAGCAACTGCCTAGCAACCACCCAGGTTACCCTAGCAACCGCCCTAGCAACCACCCCGGGTACCCTGGCAACCACATAGCAACACCCTAGCAACCGCCCCAATTACCCTAGCAACCACCCTGGGTACCTTAGCAACGGCCCTAGCAACCATCATGGGGACCCTAGCAACTGCCCTAGCAACCACCCCGGGAACCCTAGCAACCACCGTGGGTACCCTAGCAACCACATAGCAACACCCTAGCAACCACCCCAATTACCCTAGCAACCACCCTGAGTACCCTAGCAACGGCCCTAGCAACCATCATGGGGACCCTAGCAACCGCCCTAGCAACCACCCTGGGTACCCTAGCAACCACATAGCAACACCCTAGCAACCACCCCGATTACCCTAGCAACCACCCTGGGTACCCTAGCAACGGCCCTAGCAACCATCCTGGGGACCCTAGCAACAACCCAGATTACCCTAGCAACCACCGAGGGTACCTTAGCAACCATCATGGGGACCCTAGCAACCGCCCTAGCAACCACCCAGGGTACCCTAGTAACCACCATAGCAACCTCATTGCAACACCCTAGCAACAGAGGGGCGAGTTTTGCCACTGCAAGCACCACTCACATTTTCTTCAGGAAATGTACCTTCTAGTGTTACTATTACTATTCACCTTAACAAAACTTTGGCACGCTACTCCTCCTGCACTTTTTGTTGCAGACCCATGAATGAGGTGTCAAATCGAGCGGCTCATTGAGGAGAGGTGTGCTATGACTTTTCTAAGCAATCGGACTTACGATAATCGTACAGCGGGCGAAGAAAATGTGTGAAAATATCCCATTGACTTAACATTGGAGAAATTATCTGACATCATATCTTTGCTTCAGAAAGTCACAGAGGCTTGGCAGAGGGCTCTTTTGAATCGGCCTATCAAGCAGTCCATAAGTACTGACATAACTACTTCATAGCCATGCCATAGCAACCAATTTTAGCCCCCTAGCAACTGTTTAACAACATTTAAAAGCTATATATCATCAAAATAACCATATAGATACACTGTCTTGGGCTTTTTGGATTCAGGCTGGTAAATCATCTTTAAATATCACTCTATGAACTATATAGGTACACCATAGCAACCATATAGAGCGCCCTAGCAACCATATAGCAATATAAAGAACTTGTATCACGGCTCCACAATATCAAACAGGCATCATGGGTGGCTACAGGGCGCAGAGATTTGCCACTGCAAGCACCACTCACATTTTCTTCAGGAAATGTACCTTCTAGTTAGTGGTGCTTGCCGGAGGCAAAGCACTACTACTATTATCTCACATACTTATTATTATTATTATACTAGATCCGTACAAATTTCGGCGCGTAACTAGTCCCGCAGTTTTTGTCACAGACCAACGAAACAGGCGTCAAATCGTGCGGCCTAATCGGGAATGGTGTGCTATGACTTTTATAAGCGATCGGGCGTACGATGTTCGTACACCGGGCGAAAAAACGGGCGAAAAATCGCATAGACAATGCATTGCGGCCAACTTTGACGGATCGTAGCTCCGAGAGAGAATTTCGCAGAAACACGTGAATCTCCACATTTGGAGAGGCTATCAGGCTGTGCGAGAACATACCCTGCAGTGGGGTATAAGTTGTACCCCTGGGGCGCAAGAGCCCCCCAAAAATGGCCCTAATACAAAGTATAGGGAGGACTTTTCCTGCTATGGGACATTACATAGGGATTTTGTATTGAACATAACTCTGGATCACAGTGTCATAGAGACAAGGGGGTGGGCTCATTTGAATCAGGCAACCAATCAGCCTCTCAGGATCACTGTGAATCTATCAAGCCACGCCCTAGCAACCATATAGAGCGCCATAGCAACAAGCCCCATAGACTTCCATTGAAAAATATCAAATTAATAACTTTGGATTGAAGTGTCATAGAAACATGAGGGTGGGCTCGTTTGACTCGGGCAGCAATCGGCCAATCATGTATCTCCTTCAAGACAACCTAGCCACGCCCTAGCAACCATTAAGAGCTACCTAGCAACCCACAGTATAGAGAGATATCTTAACATCTGAAAGACATAGAAGCATGGGGGTTGGTTTATATTGTCAAGCAGACTTTGAAGTATCATCATTGGCAGCTGCCAGGCCACTCCCTAGCAACCAAACACAGTACCCTAGCAACCGTTTTGCAAGATCTATATCTCTGCATCAGAACATCGTAGAGGCATGGGGGTTGGTTTATATTGGCGAGCAGCCTTTGGAGTATCACCATTGGCAGCTGCCAAGCCACTCCATAGCAACCAAACGGAGTACCCTAGCAACCGTTTTGCATGACCTATATCTCTGCATCAGAACATCGTACAGACATGGCGGTTGGATTTTTTGACTCATGCTAGCACACTGGACTTCCAACATGCTAGTCATGCTAGCAGTGATTAGCTACATGCTAATAGTGATTAGCTAAGTGCTCAAATGGGCTAAGAACTCTATAATAACTACATAGTGACCATCTGTGACAACTACCAACCACCTAGTAACATCATAGCAACCACCCAGGAGACCATAGCAACTGCCTAGCAACCAGCCAAAACACCCTAGCAACCGCCTAGCAACACCTTAGCAACCACCCCAAGTACCGTAGCAACTGCCTAGCAACCACCCAGGTTACCATAGCAACCGCCCTAGCAACCACCCCGGGTACCCTAGCAACCGCATAGCAACACCCTAGCAACCGCCCCAATTACCCTAGCAACCGCCCTGGGTACCTTAGCAACGGCCCTAGCAACCATCATGGGGACCCTAGCAACCGCCCTAGCAACCACCCCGGGTACCCTAGCAACCACCCTGAGTACCCTAGCAACGGCCCTAGCAACCATCATGGGGACCCTAGCAACCGCCCTAGCAACCATCCCGGGTACCCTAGCAACCACATAGCAACACCCTAGCAACCACCCCGATTACCCTAGCAACCACACTGCGTACCCTAGCAACGGCCCTAGCAACCATCATAGGGACCCTAGCAACCACCCTAGCAACCACCCCGGGTACACTAGCAACCACCCTTAGTACCTTAGCAACCATCATGTGGACCCTAGCAACCACCCAGGGTACCCTAGTAACCACCATAGCAACCTCATTGCAACACCCTAGCAACAGGGCGCAGAGTTTTGCCACTGCAAGCACCACTCACATTTTCTTCAGGAAATGTACCTTCTAGTGTTACTATTACTATTCACCTTGACAAAACTTTGGCACGCTACTCCTCACGCATTTTTTGTCGCAGACCCATGAATGAGATGTCAAAACGTGCGGCTTATTGAGGAGAGGTGTGCTATGACTTTTCTAAGCAATCGGACTTACGATAATCGTACAGCGGACGAAGAAAATGTGTGAAAATATCCCATTGACTTAACATTGGAAAAACTATCTGACATCATATCTTTGGATCAGAAAGTCATACAGGCTTGGCAGAGGGCTCTTTTGAGTCGGCCTATCAAGCAGTCCATAAGTAGTGACATAACAACTTCATATACATGCCCTAGCAACCACTTTTAGCACCCTAGCAACTGTTTAACCACATTTAATAGCTGTATCTCAGCAAAATAACTATATAGAAACGCTTGCATGGGCTTTTTAGATTCAGGCTGGCAAATTGTCTTTAAATATCACCTCATATACTATACAGCCACACCATAGCAACAATTTAGAGTACCCTAGCAACCATATAGCAATATAAAGTACTTATATCATGGCTCCACAAAATCACACAGGCATTAAGGGTGACAACAGGGCGCCGAGTATTGCCACTGCAAGCACCACTCACATTTTCTTCAGGAAATGTACCTTCTAGTGTTACTATTACTATTCGCCTTGACAAAACTTTGGCACGCTACTCCTCCCGCATTTTTTGTCACAGACCCATGAATGAGGTGTCAAATCGTGCGGGATATTGAGGAGAGGTGTGCTATGACTTTTCTAAGCAATCGGACTTACGATAATCGTACAGCGGGCGAAGAAAATGTGTGAAAATATCCCATTGACTTAACATTGGAAAAACTATCTGACATCATATCTTTGGATCAGAAAGTCATAGAGGCTTGGGAGAGGGCTCTTTTGACTCGGCCTATCAAGCAGTCCATAAGTAGTGACATAACAACTTCATATCCATGCCCTAGCAACCAATTTTAGCCCCCTAGTAACTGTTTAACTACATTTAAAAGCTGTATCTCAGCAAAAATAACTATATAGAAACACTGGCTTGGGCTTTTTGCATTCATGCTGGTAAATAATCTTTAAATATCACCCCATAAACTATATAGTCACACCATAGCAACCATATAGAGCACCCTAGCAACCATGTAGCAATATAAATCCTTCTATCTCTGCTTCAAAACATCACACAGGCATCATGGGTGGCTACAGGGCGCAGAGTTTTGCCACTGCAAGCACCACTCACATTTTCTTCAGGAAATGTACCTTCTAGTTAGTGGTGCTTGCCGGAGGCAAGGCAACACTATTACTATCTCACATACTTATTATTAGTGGTGCTTGCCGGAGGCAAAGCACTACTACTATTATCTCACACCTTAGCAACAGAGGGGCGAGTTTTGCCACTGCAAGCACCACTCACATTTTCTTCAGGAAATGTACATTCTAGTTATTATTATTCTTATAGATCCGTACAAATTTCGGCGCGTAACTAGTCCCGCAGTTTTCGTCACAGACCAACGAAACAGGCGTCAAATCGTGCGCCCTAATCGGGAATGGTGTGCTATGACTTTTATAAGCGATCGGGCGTACGATGTTCGCACACCGGGCGAAAAAACGGGCGAAAAATCCCATAGACAATGCATTGCGGCCAATTTTGACGGATCGTAGCTCCGAGAGAGAATTACGCAGAAACACGTAAATCACCACATTTGGAGAGGCTATCAGGCTGTGTGAGAACATACCCCGCATTGGGGTATAAGTTGTACCCCTGGGGCGCAAGAGACCCCCAAATTTGCCCCTAATACAAAGTATAGGGAGGGCTTATATGGGAAATTACATAGGGATTTTGCATTGAACATAACTCTGGATTATAGTGTCATAGAGACAAGGGGGTGGGCTCATTTGAATCAGGCAACCAATCAGTCTCTCAGGATCACTGTGAATCTATCAAGCCACGCCCTAGCAACCATATAGAGCGCCATAGCAACAAGCCCCATAGACTTCCATTGAAAAAGATCAAATGAATAACTTTGGATAGAAGTGACATAGAAACATGAGGGTGGGCTCGTTTGACTCGGGGCAGCAAACGGCCAATCATGTATCTCCTTCAAGACAACCTAGCCACGCCCTAGCAACCATTAAGAGCTACCTAGCAACCCAAAGTATAGAGAGATATCTTAACATCTGAAAGACATAGAAGCATGGGGGTTGGTTTATATTAGCAAGCAACCATTGGAGTATCATCATTGGCAGCTGCCAGGCCACTCCCTAGCAACCAAACACAGTACCCTAGCAACCGTTTTGCAAGATCTATATCTCTGCATCAGAACATCGTAGAGGCATGGGGGTTGGTTTATATTGGCCAGCAAGCCTTTGGAGTATCACCATTGGCAGCTGACAAGCCACTCCATAGCAACCAAATGGAGTACCCTAGCAACCGTTTTGCACTACCTATATCTCTGCATCAGAACATCGTACAGACATGGCGGTTGGATTTTTTGACTCATGCTAGCACACTGGACTTCCAACATGCTAGTCATGCTAGCAGTGATTAGCTACATGCTAATAGTGATTAGCTAAGTGCTCAAATGGGCTAAGAACTGTATAATAATTACATAGTGACCATCTGTGACAACTACCAACCACCTAGTAACATCATAGCAACCACCCAGGAGACCATAGCAACTGCCTAGCAACCAGCCAAAACACCCTAGCAACCGCCTAGCAACACCTTAGCAACCCAAGTACCGTAGCAACTGCCTAGCAACCACCCAGGTTACCCTAGCAACCGCCCTAGCAACCACCCCGGGTACCCTAGCAACCACATAGCAACACCCTAGCAACCACCCTGGGTACCCTAGCAACGGGCCTAGCAACCATCATGGGGACCCTAGCAACCGCCCTAGCAACCGCCCCGATTACCCTAGCAACCACCCTGAGTACCCTAGCAACGGCCCTAGCAACCATCTTGGGGACCCTAGCAACCGCCCTAGCAACCGCCCCAATTACCCTAAAAACCACCTTGGGTACCTTAGCAACCGCCCTAGCAACCGCCCCAATTACCCTAGCAACCACCTTGGGTACCTTAGCAACGGCCCTAGCAACCACCCCGGGTACCCTAGCAACCACACCTTAGCAACAGAGGGGCGAGTTTTGCCACTGCAAGCACCACTCACATTTTCTTCAGGAAATGTACTTTCTAGTTAGTGGTGCTTGCCGGAGGCAAAGCACTACTACTATTATCTCACATACTTATTATTCTTATACTTATTATTATTCTTCCGTACAAATTTCGGCGCGTAACTAGTCCCGCAGTTTTCGTCACAGACCCGCAAAAGAGGCGTCAAATCGTGCGGCCTAGTCGGGAATGGTGTGCTATGACTTTTATAAGCGATCGGGCGTACGATGTTCGTACACCGGGCGAAAAATCGGGCGAAAAATCCCATAGACAATGCATTGCGGCCAACTTTGACGGATCGTAGCTCCGAGAGAGAATTTCGCAGAAACATGTGAATCACCACATTTGGAGAGGCTATCAGGCTGTGCGCGATCATACCCCGACATGGGGTATAAGTTGTACCCCTGGGGTGCTAGAGACCCCCAAAGTTGCCCCATAGACATAGTATGGTGCGGGATCGCCCATGAAACACTGTGTTTTTCCTACTGTGGGAAATTACATAGGGATATTGCATTGAACATAACTATGGATCACAGTGTCATAGAGACAAGGGGGTGGGCTCATTTGAATCAGGCAACCAATCAGTCTCTCAGGATCACTGTGAATCTATCAAGCCACGCCCTAGCAACCATATAGAGCACCATAGCAACAAGCTCCATAGACTTCCATTGAAAAAGATCAAATGAATAACTTTGGATAGAAGTGTCATAGAAACATGAGGGTGGGCTCGTTTGACTCGGGCAGCAAACGGCCAATCATGTATCTCCTTCAAGACAACCTAGCCACGCCCTAGCAACCATTAAGAGCTACCTAGCAACCCAAAGTATAGAGAGATATCTTAACATCTGAAAGACATAGAAGCATGGGGGTTGGTTTATATTAGCAAGCAACCATTGGAGTATCATCATTGGCAGCTGCCAGGCCACTCCCTAGCAACCAAACACAGTACCCTAGCAACCGTTTTGCAAGATCTATATCTCCGCATCAGAACATCGTAGAGGCATGGGGGTTGGTTTATATTGGCGAGCAGCCTTTGGAGTATCACCATTGGCAGCTGCCAGGCCACTCCATAGCAACCAAACGGAGTACCCTAGCAACCGTTTTGCACGACCTATATCTCTGCATCAGAACATCGTACAGACATGGCGGTTGGATTTTTTGACTCATGCTAGCACACTGGACTTCCAACATGCTAGTCATGCTAGCAGTGATTAGCTACATGCTAATAGTGATTAGCTAAGTGCTCAAATGGGCTAAGAACTCTATAATAACTACATAGTGACCATCTGTGACAACTACCAACCACCTAGTAACATCATAACAACCACCCTGGTTACCATAGCAACTGCCTAGCAACCACTCCGGGTACCCTAGCAACCACATAGCAACACCCTAGCAACCGCCCCAATTACCCTAGCAACCACCCTGGGTACCCTAGCAACGTCCCTAGCAACCATCATGGGGACCCTAGCAACAGCCCTAGCAACCACCCCGGGTACCCTAGCAACCACATAGCAACACCCTAGCAACCGCCCCAATTACCCTAGCAACCACCCTGGGTACCTTAGCAACGGCCCTAGCAACCATCATGGGGACCATAGCAACCGCCCTAGCAACCACCCCGGGTACCCTAGCAACCACATAGCAACACCCTAGCAACCGCCTCGATTACCCTAGCAACCACCCTGAGTACCCTAGCAACGGCCCTAGCAACCACCCCGGGTACCCTAGCAACCACATAGCAAGACCCTAGCAACCATTCAGATTACCCTAGCAACCACCCTGGGTACCTTAGCAACCATCATGGGGACCCTAGCAACCGCCCTAGCAACCACCCAGGGTACCTTAGCAACCACCGTAGCAACCTCACTGCAACAACCTAGCAACAGGGCGCCGAGTTTTGCCACTGCAAGCACCACTCACATTTTCTTCAGGAAATGTACCTTCTAGTTAGTGGTGCTTGCCGGAGGCAAGACATCACTATTATTATCTCACATACTTATTAGTGGTGCTTGCCGGAGGCAAAGCACTACTACTATTATCTCACATACTTATTATTATTATTATTATACTAGATCCGTACAAATTTCGGCGCGTAACTAGTCCCGCAGTTTTCGTCACAGACCAACGAAACAAGCGTCAAATCGTGCGCCCTAATCGGGAATGGTGTGCTATGACTTTTATAAGCGATCGGGCATACGATGTTCGTACACCGGGCGAAAAAACGGGCGAAAAATCGCATAGAGAATGCATTGCGGCCAACTTTGATGGATCGTAGCTCCGAGAGGGAATTTCGCAGAAACAGGTGAATGTCCACATTTGGAGAGGCTATCAGGCTGTGCGAGAACATACCCCGCAGTGGGGTATAAGTTGTACCCCTGGGGCGCGAGAGCCCCCCAAAAATGGCCCTAATACAAAGTATAGGGAGGACTTTTCCTGCTATGGGACATTACATAGGGATTTTGTATTGAACATAACTCTGGATCACAATGTCATAGAGACAAGGGGGTGGGCTCATTTTAATCAGGCAACCAATCAGTCTCTCAGGATCACTGTGAATCTATCAAGCCACGCCCTAGCAACCATATAGAGCGCCATAGCAACAAGCCCCATAGACTTCAATTGAAAAAGATCAAATGAATAACTTTGGATAGAAGTGTCATAGAAACATGAGGGTTGGCTCGTTTGACTCGGGCAGCAAACGGCCAATCATGTATCTCCTTCAAGACAACCTAGCCACGCCCTAGCAACCATTAAGAGCTACCTAGCAACCAAAATCCAAAGATAGATATCTTAACATCTGAAAGACATAGAAGCATGGGGGTTGGTTTATATTGTCAAGCAGACTTTGAAGTATCATCAATGGCAGCTGCCAGGCCACTCCATAGCAACCAAACGGAGTACCCTAGCAACCGTTTTGCACGACCTATATCTCTGCATCAGAACATCGTACAGACATGGCGGTTGGATTTTTTGACTCATGCTAGCACACTGGACTTCCAACATGCTAGTCATGCTAGCAGTGATTAGCTACATGCTAATAGTGATTAGCTAAGTGCTCAAATGGGCTAAGAACTCTATAATAACTACATAGTGACCATCTGTGACAACTACCAACCACCTAGTAACATCATAGCAACCACCCAGGAGACCATAGCAACTGCCTAGCAACCAGCCAAAACACCCTAGCAACCGCCTAGCAACACCTTAGCAACCACCCCAAGTACCATAGCAACTGCCTAGCAACCACCCAGGTTACCCTAGCAACCACCCTGAGTACCCTAGCAACGGCCCTAGCAACCATCATGGGGACCCTAGCAACCGCCCTAGCAACTACCCCGGGTACCCTAGCAACCACATAGCAACACCCTAGCAACCATCCCGATTACCCTAGCAACCACCCTGGGTACCTTAGCAACGGCCCTAGCAACCATCATGGGGACCCTAGCAACCGCCCTAGCAACCACCCCGGGTACCCTAGCAACCACATAGCAACACCCTAGCAACCATCCTGATTACCCTAGCAACCACATAGCAACACCCTAGCAACCATCCCGATTACCCTAGCAACCACCCTGGGTACCTTAGCAACGGCCCTAGCAACCATCATGGGGACCCTAGCAACCGCCCTAGCAACCATCCCATGTACCATAGCAACCAACCCGGGTACCCTAGCAACCACCCTAGCAACCTCATTACAACACCCTATAGCAACAGAGGGTGAGTTTTGCCACTGCAAGCACCACTCACATTTTCTTCAGGAAATGTACCTTCTAGTTATTCTTCTTATTATTCTTACTTCTTCCGTACGAATTTCGGCGCGTAACTAGTCCCGCAGTTTTCGTCACAGACCAACCAAACAGGCGTCAAATCGTGCGGCCTAATCGGGAATGGTGTGCTATGACTTTTATAAGCGATCGGGCGTACGATGTTCGTACACCGGGCGAAATATCGGGCGAAAAATCCCATAGACAATGTATTGCGGCCAACTTTGACGGCTCGTAGCTCCGAGAGAGAATTTTGCAGAAACATGTGAATCACCACATTTGGAGAGGCTATGAGGCTGTGCAAGATCATACCCCGCAATGGGGTATAAGTTGTACCCCTGGGGCGCAAGAGCCCCCCAAAGTTGCCCCATTCTATGCCAATGGTGAGGGATCGCACATGAAACAATGTGTTTTTCCTACTGTGGGAAATTACATAGGGATTTTGTATTGAACATAACTATGGATCACATAGTCATACAGACAAGGGGGTGGGCTCATTTGAATCAGGCAACCAATCAGTCTCTCAGGATCGTTATGAGGCTTTCAAGCCACGCCCTAGCAACCATTAACAAGCCCCTTAGTAACAAGCTCCATAGACTTCCATTGAAAAAGATCAAATGAATAACTTTGGATAGAAGTGTCATAGAAACATGAGGGTGGGCTCGTTTGACTCGGGCAGCAAACGGCCAATCATGTATCTCCTTCATGACAACCTAGCCACGCCCTAGCAACCATTAAGAGCTACCTAGCAACCAAAATCCAAAGATAGATATCTTAACATCTGAAAGACATAGAAGCATGGGGGTTGGTTTATATTAGCAAGCAACCAATGGAGTATCATCATTGGCAGCTGCCAGGCCACTCCCTAGCAACCAAACTCAGTACCCTAGCAACCGTTTTGCAAGATCTATATCTCTGCATCAGAACATCATACAGACATGGCGGTTGGATTTTTTGACTCATGCTAGCACACTGGACTTCCAACATTCTAGTCATGCTAGCAGTGATTAGCTACATGCTAATAGTGATTAGCTAAGTGCTCAAATGGGCTAAGAACTCTATAATAACTACATAGTGACCATCTGTGACAACTACCAACCACCTAGTAACATCATAGCAACCACCCAGGAGACCATAGCAACTGCCTAGCAACCACCCCGGGTACCCTAGCAACCATATAGCAACACCCTAGCAACCGCCCCAATTACCCTAGCAACCACCCTGGGTACCTTAGCAACGGCCCTAGCAACCATCATGGGGACCTTAGCAACCGCCCTAGCAACCACCCCGGGTACCCTAGCAACCACATAGCAACACCCTAGCAACCGCCCCGATTACCATAGCAACCACCCTGGGTACCCTAGCAACGGCCCTAGCAACCATCATGGGGACCCTAGCAACCGCCCTAGCAACCACCCCGGGTACCCTAGCAACCACATAGCAACACCCTAGCAACCATCCCGATTACCCTAGCAACCACCCTGGGTACCTTAGCAACGGCCCTAGCAACCATCATGGGGACCCTAGCAACCGCCCTAGCAACCACCCCGGGTACCCTAGCAACCACATAGCAACACCCTAGTAACCATCCCGATTACCCTAGCAACCACCCTGGGTACCTTAGCAACGGCCCTAGCAACCACCCAGGTTACCATAGCAACCGCCCTAGCAACCACCCCGGGTACCCTATCAACCACATAGCAACACCCTAGCAACCACCCTGAGTACCCTAGCAACCACCCTGGGTACCCTAGCAACGGCCCTAGCAACCATCATGGGGACCCTAGCAACCGCCCTAGCAACCACCCCGGGTACCCTAGCAACCACATAGCAACACCCTAGCAACCGCCCCAATTACCCTAGCAACCACCCTGGGTACCCTAGCAACGGCCCTAGCAACCATCATGGGGACCCTAGCAACCGCCCTAGCAACCACCCCGGGTACCCTAGCAACCACATAGCAACACCCTAGCAACCGCCCCAATTACCCTAGCAACCACTCTGGGTACCTTAGCAACGGCCCTAGCAACCATCATGGGGACCCTAGCAACCGCCCTAGCAACCACCCTGATTACCCTAGCAACCACCGTGGGTAGCCTAGCAACGGCCCTAGCAACCATCATGGGGCCCTAGCAACCACCCCGGATACCATAGCAACCACATAGCAACACCCTAGCAACCACCTCGATTACCCTAGCAACCACCCTGGGTACCCTAGCAACGGCCCTAGCAACCTTCCTAGGGACCCTAGCAACCACACCTTAGCAACAGGGCGCAGAGTTTTGCCACTGCAAGCACCACTCACATTTTCTTCAGGAAATGTACCTTCTAGTTAGTGGTGCTTGCCGGAGGCAAGGCATCACTATTATTATCTCACATACTTATTATTATTAGTGGTGCTTGCCGGAGGCAAAGCACTACTACTATTATCTCACATACTTATTATTATTCTTATTCTTATTCTTCTTCCGCCAAAATTTCGGCGCGTAACTTGTCCCGCAGTTTTAGACACAGACCAACGAAACAGGCGTCAAATCGTGCGGCCTAATCGGGAATGGTGTGCTATGACTTTTATAAGCGATCGGGTGTACGATGTTCGTACACCGGGCGAAATAACGGCCGAAAAATCGCATAGACAATGCATTACGGCCAACTTTGACGGATCGTAGCTCCGAGAGAGAATTTCGCAGAAACATGTGAATCACCACATTTGGAGAGGCTATCAGGCTGTGCGCGATCATACCCCGCAATGGGGTATAAGTTGTACCCCTGGGGCGCAAGAGCCCCCCAAATTTGCCCCATACTAAGCCAATGGGGAGGGATCGCCAATGAAACAATGTGTTTTTCCTACTGTGGGAAATTACATAGGGATTTTGCATTGAACATAACTCTGCATCACAGTGTCATAGAGACAAGGGTGTGGGCTCATTTGAATCAGGCAACCAATCAGACTCTCATGATCATTATGAAGCTATCAAGCCACGCCCTAGCAACCATATAGAGCACCATAGCAACAAGCTCCATAGACTTCCATTGAAAAATATAAAATGAATAACTTTGGATAGAAGTGTCATAGAAACATGAGGGTTGGCTCGTTTGACTCGGGGCAGCAAATGGCCAATCACGAATCACCTTCAACACTTCATAACCACGCCCTAGCAACCATTTGGACCTCCCTAGCGACCAAAAGCATAGAGAGATATCTTCAAATCTGAAAGACATAAAAGCATGGGGGTTGGTTTATATCATTCATACTAGCAAGCAGACTTCGGAGTATCATCATTGGCAGTTGCCAGGCCACTCCCTAGCAACCAAACACAGTACCATAGCAACCGTTTTGCAAGATCTATATCTCTGCATCAGAACATCGTAGAGGCATGGGGGTTGGTTTATATTGGCGAGCAGCCTTTGGAGTATCACCATTGGCAGCTGCCAAGCCACTCCATAGCAACCAAACGGAGTACCCTAGCAACCGTTTTGCATGACCTATATCTCTGCATCAGAACATCGTACAGACATGGCGGTTGGATTTTTTGACTCATGCTAGCACACTGGACTTCCAACATGCTAGTCATGCTAGCAGTGATTAGCTACATGCTAATAGTGATTAGCTAAGTGCTCAAATGGGCTAAGAACTCTATAATAACTACATAGTGACCATCTGTGACAACTACCAACCACCTAGTAACATCATAGCGACCACCCAGGAGACCATAGCAAATGCCTAGCAACCAGCCAAAACACCCTAGCAACCACCTAGCAACACCTTAGCAACCACCCCAAGTACCGTAGCAACTGCCTAGCAACCACCCAGGTTACAATAGCAACCGCCCTAGCAACCACCCCGGGTACCCTAGCAACCACATAGCAACACCCTAGCAACCGCCCCAATTACCCTAGCAACCACCCTGGCTACCTTAGCAACGGCCCTAGCAACCATCATGGGGACCCTAGCAACCGCCCTAGCAACCACCCCGGGTACCCTAGCAACCACATAGCAACACCCTAGCAACCACCCCGATTACCCTAGCAACCACCCTGGGTACCTTAGCAACGGCCCTAGCAACCATCATGGGGACCCTAGCAACCGCCCTAGCAACCACCCCGGGTACCCTAGCAACCACATAGCAACACCCTAGCAACTGCCCCGATTACCCTAGCAACCACCCTGGGTACCTTAGCAACGGCTCTAGCAACCATCATGGGGACCCTAGCAACTGCCCTAGCAACCAACCCGATTACCCTAGCAACCACCCTGAGTACCCTAGCAACGGCCCTAGCAACCATCATGGGGACCCTAGCAACCGCCCTAGCAACCACCCCGGGTACCATAGCAACCATCGTAGCAACCTCATTGCAACACCCTAGCAACAGAGGGGCGAGTTTTGCCACTGCAAGCACCACTCACATTTTCTTCAGGAAATGTACCTTCTAGTTAGTGGTGCTTGCCGGAGGCAAAGCACTACTACTATTATCTCACATACTTATTATTATTATTATACTAGATCCGTACAAATTTCGGCGCGTAACTAGTCCCGCAGTTTTTGTCACAGACCAACGAAACAGGCGTCAAATCGTGCGGCCTAATCGGGAATGGTGTGCTATGACTTTTATAAGCGATCGGGCGTACGATGTTCGTACACCGGGCGAAAAAACGGGCGAAAAATCGCATAGACAATGCATTGCGGCCAACTTTGACGGATCGTAGCTCCGAGAGAGAATTTCGCAGAAACACGTGAATCTCCACATTTGGAGAGGCTATCAGGCTGTGCGAGAACATACCCTGCAGTGGGGTATAAGTTGTACCCCTGGGGCGCAAGAGCCCCCCAAAAATGGCCCTAATACAAAGTATAGGGAGGACTTTTCCTGCTATGGGACATTACATAGGGATTTTGTATTGAACATAACTCTGGATCACAGTGTCATAGAGACAAGGGGGTGGGCTCATTTGAATCAGGCAACCAATCAGCCTCTCAGGATCACTGTGAATCTATCAAGCCACGCCCTAGCAACCATATAGAGCGCCATAGCAACAAGCCCCATAGACTTCCATTGAAAAATATCAAATTAATAACTTTGGATTGAAGTGTCATAGAAACATGAGGGTGGGCTCGTTTGACTCGGGCAGCAATCGGCCAATCATGTATCTCCTTCAAGACAACCTAGCCACGCCCTAGCAACCATTAAGAGCTACCTAGCAACCCACAGTATAGAGAGATATCTTAACATCTGAAAGACATAGAAGCATGGGGGTTGGTTTATATTGTCAAGCAGACTTTGAAGTATCATCATTGGCAGCTGCCAGGCCACTCCCTAGCAACCAAACACAGTACCCTAGCAACCGTTTTGCAAGATCTATATCTCTGCATCAGAACATCGTAGAGGCATGGGGGTTGGTTTATATTGGCGAGCAGCCTTTGGAGTATCACCATTGGCAGCTGCCAAGCCACTCCATAGCAACCAAACGGAGTACCCTAGCAACCGTTTTGCATGACCTATATCTCTGCATCAGAACATCGTACAGACATGGCGGTTGGATTTTTTGACTCATGCTAGCACACTGGACTTCCAACATGCTAGTCATGCTAGCAGTGATTAGCTACATGCTAATAGTGATTAGCTAAGTGCTCAAATGGGCTAAGAACTCTATAATAACTACATAGTGACCATCTGTGACAACTACCAACCACCTAGTAACATCATAGCAACCACCCAGGAGACCATAGCAACTGCCTAGCAACCAGCCAAAACACCCTAGCAACCGCCTAGCAACACCTTAGCAACCACCCCAAGTACCGTAGCAACTGCCTAGCAACCACCCAGGTTACCATAGCAACCGCCCTAGCAACCACCCCGGGTACCCTAGCAACCGCATAGCAACACCCTAGCAACCGCCCCAATTACCCTAGCAACCGCCCTGGGTACCTTAGCAACGGCCCTAGCAACCATCATGGGGACCCTAGCAACCGCCCTAGCAACCACCCCGGGTACCCTAGCAACCACCCTGAGTACCCTAGCAACGGCCCTAGCAACCATCATGGGGACCCTAGCAACCGCCCTAGCAACCATCCCGGGTACCCTAGCAACCACATAGCAACACCCTAGCAACCACCCCGATTACCCTAGCAACCACACTGCGTACCCTAGCAACGGCCCTAGCAACCATCATAGGGACCCTAGCAACCACCCTAGCAACCACCCCGGGTACACTAGCAACCACCCTTAGTACCTTAGCAACCATCATGTGGACCCTAGCAACCACCCAGGGTACCCTAGTAACCACCATAGCAACCTCATTGCAACACCCTAGCAACAGGGCGCAGAGTTTTGCCACTGCAAGCACCACTCACATTTTCTTCAGGAAATGTACCTTCTAGTGTTACTATTACTATTCACCTTGACAAAACTTTGGCACGCTACTCCTCACGCATTTTTTGTCGCAGACCCATGAATGAGATGTCAAAACGTGCGGCTTATTGAGGAGAGGTGTGCTATGACTTTTCTAAGCAATCGGACTTACGATAATCGTACAGCGGACGAAGAAAATGTGTGAAAATATCCCATTGACTTAACATTGGAAAAACTATCTGACATCATATCTTTGGATCAGAAAGTCATACAGGCTTGGCAGAGGGCTCTTTTGAGTCGGCCTATCAAGCAGTCCATAAGTAGTGACATAACAACTTCATATACATGCCCTAGCAACCACTTTTAGCACCCTAGCAACTGTTTAACCACATTTAATAGCTGTATCTCAGCAAAATAACTATATAGAAACGCTTGCATGGGCTTTTTAGATTCAGGCTGGCAAATTGTCTTTAAATATCACCTCATATACTATACAGCCACACCATAGCAACAATTTAGAGTACCCTAGCAACCATATAGCAATATAAAGTACTTATATCATGGCTCCACAAAATCACACAGGCATTAAGGGTGACAACAGGGCGCCGAGTATTGCCACTGCAAGCACCACTCACATTTTCTTCAGGAAATGTACCTTCTAGTGTTACTATTACTATTCGCCTTGACAAAACTTTGGCACGCTACTCCTCCCGCATTTTTTGTCACAGACCCATGAATGAGGTGTCAAATCGTGCGGGATATTGAGGAGAGGTGTGCTATGACTTTTCTAAGCAATCGGACTTACGATAATCGTACAGCGGGCGAAGAAAATGTGTGAAAATATCCCATTGACTTAACATTGGAAAAACTATCTGACATCATATCTTTGGATCAGAAAGTCATAGAGGCTTGGGAGAGGGCTCTTTTGACTCGGCCTATCAAGCAGTCCATAAGTAGTGACATAACAACTTCATATCCATGCCCTAGCAACCAATTTTAGCCCCCTAGTAACTGTTTAACTACATTTAAAAGCTGTATCTCAGCAAAAATAACTATATAGAAACACTGGCTTGGGCTTTTTGCATTCATGCTGGTAAATAATCTTTAAATATCACCCCATAAACTATATAGTCACACCATAGCAACCATATAGAGCACCCTAGCAACCATGTAGCAATATAAATCCTTCTATCTCTGCTTCAAAACATCACACAGGCATCATGGGTGGCTACAGGGCGCAGAGTTTTGCCACTGCAAGCACCACTCACATTTTCTTCAGGAAATGTACCTTCTAGTTCTTATTATTCTTCTTCCGCCAGAATTTCGGCGCGTAACTAGTCCCGCAGTTTTCGTCACAGACCAACGAAACAGGCGTCAAATCGTGCGGCCTAATCGGGAATGGTGTGCTATGACTTTTATAAGCGATCGGGCGTACGATGTTCGTACACCGGGCGAAATAACGGCCGAAAAATCGCATAGACAATGCATTACGGCCAACTTTGACGGATCGTAGCTCCGAGAGAGAATTTCGCAGAAACATGTGAATCACCACATTTGGAGAGGCTATCAGGCTGTGCGCGATCATACCCCGCAATGGGGTATAAGTTGTACCCCTGGGGCGCAAGAGCCCCCCAAAGTTGCCCCATACTAAGCCAATGGGGAGGGATCGCCCATGAAACAATGCGTTTTTCCTACTGTGGGAAATTACATAGGGATTTTGCATTGAACATAACTATGGATCACATAGTCATAGAGACAAGGGGGTGGGCTCATTTGAATCAGGCAACCAATCAGACTCTCATGATCATTATGAAGCTATCAAGCCACGCCCTAGCAACCATATAGAGCACCATAGCAACAAGCTCCATAGACTTCCATTGAAAAATATAAAATGAATAACTTTTGATAGAAGTGTCATAGAAACATGAGTGTTGGCTCGTTTGACTCGGGGCAGCAAATGGCCAATCACGAATCACCTTCAACACTTCATAG
This sequence comes from Carassius gibelio, assembly GCF_023724105.1. Classification (NCBI taxonomy): domain Eukaryota; kingdom Metazoa; phylum Chordata; class Actinopteri; order Cypriniformes; family Cyprinidae; genus Carassius; species Carassius gibelio. The sequence goes on along the minus strand of NC_068377.1, from coordinate 33,109,528 downwards.
CCACGCCCTAGCAACCATTTGGACCTCCCTAGCGACCAAAAGCATAGAGAGATATCTTCAAATCTGAATATCATAAAGGCATGGGGGTTGGTTTATATCATTCATACTAGCAAGCAGACTTCGGAGTATCATCATTGGCAGTTGCCAGGCCACTCCCTAGCAACCAAACACAGTACCCTAGCAACCGTTTTGCAAGATCTATATCTCTGCATCAGAACATCGTAGAGGCATGGGGGTTGGTTTATATTGGCGAGCAGCCTTTGGAGTATCACCATTGGCAGCTGCCAAGCCACTCCATAGCAACCAAACGGAGTACCCTAGCAACCGTTTTGCACGACCTATATCTCTGCATCAGAACATCGTACAGACATGGCGGTTGGATTTTTTTGACTCATGCTAGCACACTGGACTTCCAACATGCTAGTCATGCTAGCAGTGATTAGCTTCATGCTAATAGTGATTAGCTAAGTGCTCAAATGGGCTAAGAACTCTATAATAACTACATAGTGACCATCTGTGACAACTACCAACCAGCTAGTAACATCATAGCAACCACCCAGAAGACCATAGCAACTGCCTAGCAACCAGCCGAAACACCCTAGCAACCGCCTAGCAACACCTTAGCAACCACCCCAAGTACCATAGCAACTGCCTAGCAACCATCCAGGTTACCATAGCAACCGCCCTAGCAACCACCCCGGTTACCCTAGCAACCACATAGCAACACCCTAGCAACCGCCCCAATTACCCTAGCAACCACCCTGGGTACCTTAGCAACGGCCCTAGCAACCATCATGGGGACCCTAGCAACCGCCCTAGCAACCACCCCGGGTACCCTAGCAACCGCATAGCAACACCCTAGCAACCGCCCGATTACCCTAGCAACCACCCTGAGTACCCTAGCAATGGCCCTAGCAACCATCATGGGGACCCTAGCAACCGCCCTAGCAACCACCCCGGGTACCCTAGCAACCACATAGCAACACCCTAGCAACCACCCCGATTACCCTAGCAACCACCCTAGGTACCCTAGCAACGGCCCTAGCAACCATCATGGGGACCCTAGCAACCGCCCTAGCAACCACCCCTGGTACCCTAGCAACCACATAGCAACACCCTAGCAACCACCCCGATTACCCTAGCAACCACCCTGGGTACCCTAGCAACGGCCCTAGCAACCATCATGGGGACCCTAGCAACCGCCCTAGCAACCACCCCGGGTACCCTAGCAACCACATAGCAAGACCCTAGCAACCATTCAGATTACCCTAGCAACCACCCTGGATACCTTAGCAACCATCATGGGGACCCTAGCAACCGCCCTAGCAACCACCCAGGGTACCTTAGCAACCACCGTAGCAACCTCATTGCAACAACCTAGCAACAGGGCGCCGAGTTTTGCCACTGCAAGCACCACTCACATTTTCTTCAGGAAATGTACCTTCTAGTGTTACTATTACTATTCGCCTTGACAAAACTTTGGCACGCTACTCCTCCCGCATTTTTTGTCGCAGACCCATGAATGAGATGTCAAAACGTGCGGCTTATTGAGGAGAGGTGTGCTATGACTTTTCTTAGCAATCGGATTTACGATATTCGTACAGCGGGCGAAAAAGTTGCGTGAAAATGTCCCATTGACTTAACATTGGAAAAATTATCTGACATCATATCTTAGGATCAGGAAGACATAGAAGCTTGGGAGTGGGCTCTTTTGACTCGGCCTATCAAACAGTCCATATGTCGTGACATAACTACTTCATAGCCACGCCATAGCAACCAATTTTAGCCCCCTAGCAACTATTTAACTACATTTAAAAGCTCTATCTCAGCCAAATAACTATATAGAAACACTGGCTTGGGCTTTTTGGATTCAGTCTGGTAAATAATCTTTAAATATCACCCCATAAACTATATAGCCACACCATAGCAACCATATAGATCACCCTAGCAACCATATAGCAATATAAAGAACTTATATCATGGCTACACAACATCACACAGGCATCATGGGTGGCTACAGGACGCCGAGTTTTGCCACTGCAAGCACCACTCACATTTTCTTCAGGAAATGTACCTTCTAGTGTTACTATTACTATCCGCCTTGACAAAATTTCGGCACGCTACTCCTCCCGCATTTTTTGACGCAGACCCATGAATGAGATGTCAAAACGTGCGGCTTATTGAGGAGAGGTGTGCTATGACTTTTCTAAGCAATCGGACTTACGATAATCGTACAGTGGGCGAAGAAAATGTGTGAAAATATCCCATAGACTTAACATTGGAAAAACTATCTGACATCATATCTTTGGATCAGAAAGTCATAGAGGCTTGGCAGAGGGCTCTTTTGAATCGGCCTATCAAGCAGTCCATAAGTACTGACATGACTACTTCATAGCCACGCCATAGCAACCAATTTTAGCACCCTAGCAACTGTTTAACAACATTTAAAAGCTATATATCATCAAAATAACCATATAGAAACACTGTCTTGAGCTTTTTGGAATCAGGCTGGTAAATGATCTTTAAATATCACTATATGAACTATATAAGCACACCAGAGCAACCATATAGAGCGCCCTAGCAACCATATAGCAATATAAAGAACTTATATCACGGCTCCACGATATCAAACAGGCATCATGGGTGGCTACAGGGCGCAGAGATTTGCCACTGCAAGCACCACTCACATTTTCTTCAGGAAATGTACCTTCTAGTGTTACTATTACTATTCGCCTTGACAAAACTTTGGCACGCTACTCCTCCCGCATTTTTTGTCACAGACCCATGAATGAGGTGTCAAATCGTGCGGGATATTGAGGAGAGGTGTGCTATGACTTTTCTAAGCAATCGGACTTACGATAATCGTACAGCGGGCGAAGAAAATGTGTGAAAATATCCCATTGACTTAACATTGGAAAAACTATCTGACATCATATCTTTGGATCAGAAAGTCATAGAGGCTTGGGAGAGGGCTCTTTTGACTCGGCCTATCAAGCAGTCCATAAGTAGTGACATAACAACTTCATATCCATGCCCTAGCAACCAATTTTAGCCCCCTAGCAACTGTTTAACTAGATTTAAAAACTGTATCTCAGCAAAAATAACTATATAGAAACACTGGCTTGGGCTTTTTGCATTCAGGCTGGTAAATAATCTTTAAATATCACCCCATAAACTGTATAGTCACACCATAGCAACCATATAGAGCACCCTAGCAACCATGTAGCAATATAAATCCTTCTATCTCTGCTTCAAAACATCACACAGGCATCATGGGTGGCTACAGGGCGCCGAGTTTTGCCACTGCAAGCACCACTCACATTTTCTTCAGGAAATGTACCTTCTAGTGTTACTATTACTATCCGCCTTGACAAAACTTCGGCACGCTACTCCTCCCGCATTTTTTGTCGCAGACCCATGAATGAGATGTCAAAACGTGCGGCTTATTGAGGAGAGGTGTGCTATGACTTTTCTAAGCAATCGGACTTACGATAATCGTACAGTGGGCGAAGAAAATGTGTGAAAATATCCCATAGACTTAACATTGGAAAAACTATCTGACATCATATCTTTGGATCAGAAAGTCATAGAGGCTTGGGAGAGGGCTCTTTTGACTCGGCCTATCAAGCAGTCCATAAGTAGTGACATAACAACTTCATAGCCACGCCATAGCAACCAATTTTAGCACCCTAGCAACTGTTTAACCACATTTAATAGCTGTATCTCAGCAAAATAACTATATAGAAACACTTGCTAGGGTTTTTTGGATTCAGTCTGGCAAATAGTCTTTAAATATCACCCCATATACTATACAGCCACACCATAGCAACCATTTAGAGTACCCTAGCAACCATATAGCAATATAAAGTACTTATATCATCGCTCCATAACATCATACAGGCATCATGGGTGGCTACAGGGCGCAGAGTTTTGCCACTGCAAGCACCACTCACATTTTCTTCAGGAAATGTACCTTCTAGTTAGTGGTGCTTGCCGGAGGCAAAGCATCACTATTACTATCTCACATACTTATTATTATTATTATTATACTAGATCCGTACAAATTTCGGCGCGTAACTAGTCCCGCAGTTTTCATCACAGACCAACGAAACAGGCGTCAAATCGTGCGGCCTATACGGGAATGGTGTGCTATGACTTTTATAAGCGATCGGGCGTACGATGTTCGTACACCGGGCGAAAAAACGGGCGAAAAATCGCATAGAGAATGCATTGCGGCCAACTTTGACGGATCGTAGCTCCGAGAGGGAATTTCGCAGAAACACGTGAATCTCCACATTTGAAGAGGCTATCAGGCTGTGCGAGAACATACCCCGCAGTGGGGTATAAGTTGTACCCCTGGGGCGCGAGAGCCCCCCAAAAATGACCCTAATACAAAGTATAGGCAGGGCTTATCCTGCTATGGGACATTACATAGGGATTTTGTATTGAACATAAGTCTGGATCACAGTGTCATAGAGACAAGGGGGTGGGCTCATTTGAATCAGGCAACCAATCAGTCTCTCAGGATCACTGTGAATCTATCAAGCCACGCCCTAGCAACCATATAGAGCGCCATAGCAACAAGCCCCATAGACTTCCATTGAAAAAGATCAAATGAATAACTTTGGATAGAAGTGTCATAGAAACATGAGGGTGGGCTCGTTTGACTCGGGCAGCAAACGGCCAATCATGTATCTCCTTCATGACAACCTAGCCACGCCCTAGCAACCATTAAGAGCTACCTAGCAACCAAAATCCAAAGATAGATATCTTAACATCTGAAAGACATAGAAGCATGGGGGTTGGTTTATATTAGCAAGCAACCAATGGAGTATCATCATTGGCAGCTGCCAGGCCACTCCCTAGCAACCAAACACAGTACCCTAGCAACCGTTTTGCAAGATCTATATCTCTGCATCAGAACATCGTAGAGACATGGGGGTTGGTTTATATTGACGAGCAGCCTTTGTAGTATCACCATTGGCAGTTGCCAAGCCACTCCATAGCAACCAAATGGAGTACCCTAGCAACCGTTTTGCACAACCTATATCTCTGCATCAGAACATCGTACAGACATGGCGGTTGGATTTTTTGACTCATGCTAGCACACTGGACTTCCAACATGCTAGTCATGCTAGCAGTGATTAGCTACATGCTAATAGTGATTAGCTAAGTGCTCAAATGGGCTAAGAACTCTATAATAACTACATAGTGACCATCTGTGACAACTACCAACCACCTAGTAACATCATAGCAACCACCCAGGAGACCATAGCAACTGCCTAGCAACCAGCCAAAACACCCTAGCAACCGCCTAGCAACACCTTAGCAAACCCCCCAAGTACCGTAGCAACTGCCTAGCAACCACCCAGGTTACCATAGCAACCGCCCTAGCAACCACCCCGGGTACCCTAGCAACTACATAGCAACACCCTAGCAACCACCCCGATTACCCTAGCAACCACCCTGGGTACCTTAGCAACGGCCCTAGCAACCATCATGGGGACCCTAGCAACCGCCCTAGCAACCACCCCGGGTACCCTAGCAACCACATAGCAACACCCTAGCAACCACCCTGATTACCCTAGCAACCACCGTGGGTACCCTAGCAACGGCCCTAGCAACCATCATGGGGCCCTAACAACCACCCCGGATACCATAGCAACCACATAGCAACACCCTAGCAACCACCTCGATTACCCTAGCAACCACCCTGGGTACCCTAGCAACGGCCCTAGCAACCATCATAGGGACCCTAGCAACCACACCTTAGCAACAGGGCGCCAAGTTTTGCCACTGCAAGCACCACTCACATTTTCTTCAGGAAATGTACCTTCTAGTTATTATTATTATTCTTCTTACTTCTTCCGTACAAAACTTCGGCGCGTAACTCGTCCCGCAGTTTTTGTCACAGACCAACAAAACAGGCGTCAAATCGTGCGGCCTATTGAGGAGAAGGGTGCTATGACTTTTATAAGCGATCGGGCGTACGATTTTCGTACAGCGGGCGAAAAATCGCCCGAAAAACGTCCCATAGGAAATGCATTACGGAAAACTTTGACAGACCGTAGCTCCAAGAGAGAATTTCGCAGAAACACGTGAATCACCACATTTGGAGAGGCTATCAGGCTGTGCGAGAACATACCCCGCAGTGGGGTATAAGTTGTACCCCTGGGGCGCAAGGGCCCCCCAAATTTGCCCCATAGACATATTATGGTGAGGGATCGCCCATGAAACAGTGTGTTTTTCCTACTATGGGAAATTACATAGGGATTTTGTAATGTGCATAACTCAGGATCACAGTGTCATAGAGACAAGGGGGTGGGCTCATTTGAATCAGGCAACCAATCAGAATCTCAGGATCATTATGCAGCTATCAAGCCACGCCCTAGCAACCATATAGAGCACCATAGCAACAAGCCCCATAGACTTCCATTGAAAAAGATCAAATGAATAACTTTGGATAGAAGTGTCATAGAAACATGAGGGTGGGCTCGTTTGACTCGGGGCAGCAAACGGCCAATCATGTATCTCCTTCAAGACAACCTAGCCACGCCCTAGCAACCATTAAGAGCTACCTAGCAACCCAAAGTATAGAGAGATATCTTAACATCTGAAAGACATAGAAGCATGGGGGTTGGTTTATATTGTCAAGCAGACTTTGAAGTATCATCATTGGCAGCTGCAAGGCCACTCCCTAGCAACCAAACACAGTACCCTAGCAACCGTTTTGCAAGATCTATATCTCTGCATCAGAACATCGTAGAGGCATGGGGGTTGGTTTATATTGACGAGCAGCCTTTGGAGTATCACCATTGGCAGCTGCCAAGCCACTCCATAGCAACCAAATGGAGTACCCTAGCAACCGTTTTGCACGACCTATATCTCTGCATCAGAACATCGTACAGACATGGCGGTTGGATTTTTTGACTCATGCTAGCACACTGGACTTCCAACATGCTAGTCATGCTAGCAGTGATTAGCTACATGCTAATAGTGATTAGCTAAGTGCTCAAATGGGCTAAGAACTCTATAATAACTACATAGTGACCATCTGTGACAACTACCAACCACCTAGTAACATCATAACAACCACCCTGGTTACCATAGCAACTGCCTAGCAACCAGCCAAAACACCCTAGCAACCGCCTAGCAACACCTTAGCAACCACCCCAAGTACCGTAGCAACTGCCTAGCAACTACCCAGGTTACCATAGCAACCGCCCTAGCAACCACCCCGGGTACCCTAGCAACCACATAGCAACACCCTAGCAACCGCCCCAATTACCCTAGCAACCACCCTGGGTACCTTAGCAACGGCCCTAGCAACCATCATGGGGACCCTAGCAACCGCCCTAGCAACCACCCCGGGTACCCTAGCAACCACATAGCAACACCCTAGCAACCGCCCCGATTACCCTAGCAACCACCCTGGGCACCTTAGCAACGGCCCTAGCAACCATCATGGGGACCCTAGCAACCGCCCCAATTACCCTAGCAACCACCCTGGGTACCTTAGCAACGGCCCTAGCAACCATCATGGGGACCCTAGCAACCACCCTAGCAACCACCCCAGGTACCCTAGCAACCACATAGCAACACCCTAGCAACCGCCCCAATTACCCTAGCAACCACCCTGGGTACCTTAGCAACGGCCCTAGCAACCATCATGGGGACCCTAGCAACCACCCCGGGTACCCTAGCAACCACATAGCAGCACCCTAGCAACCATCCCGATTACCCTAGCAACCACCCTGGGTACCTTAGCAACGGCCCTATCAACCATCATGGGGACCCTAGCAACCGCCCTAGCAACCATCCCATGTACCGTAGCAACCAACCCGGGTACCCTAGCAACCTCATTACAACACCCTATAGCAACAGAGGGCGAGTTTTGCCACTGCAAGCACCACTCACATTTTCTTCAGGAAATGTACCTTCTAGTTAGTGGTGCTTGCCGGAGGCAAAGCACTACTACTATTATCTCACATACTTATTATTATTATTCTTCTAGATCCGTACAAATTTCGGCGCGTAACTAGTCCCGCAGTTTTCGTCACAGACCAACGAAACAGGCGTCAAATCGTGCGCCCTAATCGGGAATGGTGTGCTATGACTTTTATAAGCGATCGGGCGTACGATGTTCGTACACCGGGCGACAAAACGGGCGAAAAATCGCATAGACAATGCATTGCGGCCAACTTTGACGGATCATAGCTCCGAGAGGGAATTTCGCAGAAACACGTGAATCTCCACATTTGGAGAGGCTATGAGGCTGTGCGAGAACATACCCCGCAGTGGGGTATAAGTTGTACCCCTGGGGCGCGAGAGCCCCCCAAAAATGGCCCTAATACAAAGTATAGGGAGGACTTTTCCTGCTATGGGACATTACATAGGGATTTTGTATTGAACATAACTCTGGATCACAATGTCATAGAGACAAGGGGGTGGGCTCATTTGAATCAGGCAACCAATCAGACTCTCAGGATCACTGTGAATCTATCAAGCCACGCCCTAGCAACCATATAGAGCACCATAGCAACAAGCCCCATAGACTTCCATTGAAAAAGATCAAATGAATAACTTTAGATAGAAGTGTCATAGAAACATGAGGGTGGGCTCGTTTGACTCGGGAAGCAAACGGCCAATCATGTATCTCCTTCATGACAACCTAGCCACGCCCTAGCAACCATTAAGAGCTACCTAGCAACCCAAAGTAAAGAGAGATATCTTAACATCTGAAAGACATAGAAGCATGGGGGTTGGTTTATATTAGCAAGCAACCAATGGAGTATCATCATTGGCAGCTGCCAGGCCACTCCCTAGCAACCAAACACAGTACCCTAGCAACCGTTTTGCAAGATCTATATCTCTGCATCAGAACATCGTAGAGGCATGGGAGTTGGTTTATATTGGCGAACAGCCTTTGGAGTATCACCATTGGCAGCTGCCAAGCCACTCCATAGCAACCAAATGGAGTACCCTAGCAACCGTTTTGCACGACCTATATCTCTGCATCAGAACATCGTACAGACATGGCGGTTGGATTTTTTGACTCATGCTAGCACACTGGACTTCCAACATGTTAGTCATGCTAGCAGTGATTAGCTACATGCTAATAGTGATTAGCTAAGTGCTCAAATGGGCTAAGAACTCTATAATAACTACATAGTGACCATCTGTGACAACTACCAACCACCTAGTAACATCATAGCAACCACCCAGGAGACCATAGCAACTGCCTAGCAACCAGCCAAAACACCCTAGCAACCGCCTAGCAACACCTTAGCAACCACCCCAAGTACCGTAGCAACTGCCTAGCAACCACCCAGGTTACCATAGCAACCACCCTAGCAACCACCCCGGGTACCCTAGCAACCACAAAGCAACACCCTAGCAACCGCCCCGATTACCCTAGCAACCACCCTGGGTACCTTAGCAACGGCCCTAGCAACCATCATGGGGACCCTAGCAACCGCCCTAGCAACCACCCCGGGTACCCTAGCAACCATATAGCAACACCCTAGCAACCGCCACAATTACCCTAGCAACCACCCTGGGTACCTTAGCAACGGCCCTAGCAACTATCATGGGGACCCTAGCAACCGCCCTAGCAACCACCCCGGGTACCCTAGCAACCACATAGCAACACCCTAGCAACCGCCCCAATTACCCTAGCAACCACCCTGGGTACCTTAGCAACGGCCCTAGCAACTATCATGGGGACCCTAGCAACCGCCCTAGCAACTACCCCGGGTACCCTAGCAACCACATAGCAACACCCTAGCAACCACCCCGATTACCCTAGCAACCACCCTGGGTACCCTAGCAACGGCCCTAGCAACCATCATGGGGACCTTAGCAACTGCCCTAGCAACCACCCCGGGTACCCTAGCAACCACATAGCAACACCCTAGCAACCACCCCGATTACCCTAGCAACCACCCTGGGTTCCCTAGCAACCGCCCTAGCAACCATCATGGGGACCCTAGCAACCACCCGGGGGACCCTAGCAACCACCCTAGCAACCTCATTGCTACAACCTAGCAACAGAGGGGCGAGTTTTGCCACTGCAAGCACCACTCACATTTTCTTCAGGAAATGTACCTTCTAGTGTTACTATTACTATCCGCCTTGACAAAACTTTGGCACGCTACTCCTCCCGCATTTTTTGTCACAGACCCATGAATGAGGTGTCAAATCGTGCGGGATATTGAGGAGAGGTGTGCTATGACTTTTCTAAGCAATCGGATTTACGATAATCGTACAGCGGGCGAAGAAAATGTGTTAAATATCCCATTGACTTAACATTGGAAAAACTATCTGACATCATATCTTTGGGTCAGAAAGTCATAGAGGCTTGGGAGAGGGCTCTTTTGACTCGGCCTATCAAGCAGTCCATAAGTAGTGACATAACAACTTCATATCCATGCCCTAGCAACCAATTTTAGCCCCCTAGCAACTGTTTAACTACATTTAAAAGCTGTATCTCAGCAAAAATAACTATATAGAAACACTGGCTTGGGCTTTTTGCATTCAGGCTGGTAAATAATCTTTAAATATCACCCCATAAGCTATATAGTCACACCATAGCAACCATATAGAGCACCCTAGCAACCATGTAGCAATATAAATCCTTCTATCTCTGCTTCAAAACATCACACAGGCATCATGGGTGGCTACAGGGCGCCGAGTTTTGCCACTGCAAGCACCACTCACATTTTCTTCAGGAAATGTACCTTCTAGTTAGTGGTGCTTGCCGGAGGCAAAGCATCACTATTACTATCTCACATACTTATTATTATTATTATTATACTAGATCCGTACAAATTTCGGCGCGTAACTAGTCCCGCAGTTTTTGTCACAGACCATCGAAACAGGCGTCAAATCGTGCGGCCTAATCGGGAATGGTGTGCTATGACTTTTATAAGCGATCGGGCGTACGATGTTCGTACACCGGGCGACAAAACGGGCGAAAAATCGCATAGACAATGCATTGCGGCCAACTTTGACGGATCGTAGCTCCGAGAGAGAATTTCGCAGAAACACGTGAATCTCCACATTTGGAGAGGCTATCAGGCTGTGCGAGAACATACCCCGCAGTGGGGTATAAGTTGTACCCCTGGGGCGCGAGAGCCCCCCAAAAATGGCCCTAATACAAAGTATAGGGAGGACTTTTCCTGCTATGGGACATTACATAGGGATTTTGTATTGAACATAACTCTGGATCACAATGTCATAGAGACAAGGGGGTGGGCTCATTTTAATCAGGCAACCAATCAGTCTCTCAGGATCACTGTAAATCTATCAAGCCACGCCCTAGCAACCATATAGAGCGCCATAGCAACAAGCCCCATAGACTTCCATTGAAAAAGATCAAATGAATAACTTTGGATAGAAGTGTCATAGAAACATGAGGGTGGGCTCGTTTGACTCGGGCAGCAAACGGCCAATCATGTATCTCCTTCATGACAACCTAGCCACGCCCTAGCAACCATTAAGAGCTACCTAGCAACCCAAAGTATAGAGAGATATCTTAACATCTGAAAGACATAGAGGCATGGGGGTTGGTTTATATTAGCAAGCGACCATTGGAGTATCATCATTGACAGCTGCCAGGCCACTCCCTAGCAACCAAACACAGTACCCTAGCAACCGTTTTGCAAGATCTATATCTCTGCATCAGAACATCGTACAGACATGGGGGTTGGTTTATATTGGCGAGCAACCTTTGGAGTATCACCATTGGCAGCTGCCAAGCCACTCCATAGCAACCAAACGGAGTACCCTAGCAACCGTTTTGCACGACCTATATCTCTGCATCAGAACATCGTACAGACATGGCGGTTGGATTTTTTGACTCATGCTAGCACACTGGACTTCCAACATGCTAGTCATGCTAGCAGTGATTAGCTACATGCTAATAGTGATTAGCTAAGTGCTCAAATGGGCTAAGAACTCTATAATAACTACATAGTGACCATCTGTGACAACTACCAACCACCTAGTAACATCATAGCAACCACCCAGGAGACCATAGCAACTGCCTAGCAACCAGCCAAAACACCCTAGCAACCGCCTAGCAACACCTTAGCAACCCCCCCAAGTACCGTAGCAACTGCCTAGCAACCACCCAGGTTACCATAGCAACCGCCCTAGCAACTACCCCGGGTACCCTAGCAACCACATAGCAACACCCTAGCAACCACCCTGAGTACCCTAGCAACGGCCCTAGCAACCATCATGGGGACCCTAGCAACCACCCTAGCAACCACCCCGGGTACCCTAGCAACCACATAGCAACACCCTAGCAACCACCCTGATTACCCTAGCAACCACCCTGGGTACCTTAGCAACGGCCCTAGCAACCATCATGGGGACCCTAGCAACCGCCCCAGCAACCATCCCATGTACCGTAGTAACCAACCCGGGTTCCCTAGCAACCACCCTAGCAACCTCATTACAACACCCTATAGCAACAGAGGGCGAGTTTTGCCACTGCAAGCACCACTCACATTTTCTTCAGGAAATGTACCTTCTAGTGTTACTATTACTATCCGCCTTGACAAAACTTCGGCACGCTACTCCTCCCGCATTTTTTGTCGCAGACCCATGAATGAGATGTCAAAACGTGCGGCTTATTGAGGAGAGGTGTGCTATGACTTTTCTAAGCAATCGGACTTACGATAATCGTACAGTGGGCGAAGAAAATGTGTGAAAATATCCCATAGACTTAACATTGGAAAAACTATCTGACATCATATCTTTGGATCAGAAAGTCATAGAGGCTTGGCAGAGGGCTCTTTTGAATCGGCCTATCAAGCAGTCCATAAGTAGTGACATAACAACTTCATAGCCACGCCATAGCAACCAATTTTAGCACCCTAGCAACTGTTTAAAAACATTTAAAAGCTATATATCATCAAAATAACCATATAGATACACTGTCTTGAGCTTTTTGGAATCAGGCTGGTAAATCATCTTTAAATATCACTATATGAACTATATAGGCACACCATAGCAACCATATAGAGCGCCCTAGCAACCATATAGCAATATAAAGAACTTAAATCACGGCTCCACAATATCAAACAGGCATCATGGGTGGCTACAGGGCGCAGAGATTTGCCACTGCAAGCACCACTCACATTTTCTTCAGGAAATGTACCTTCTAGTTAGTGGTGCTTGCCGGAGGCAAAGCACTACTATTATTATCTCACATACTTATTATTATTATTATTCTTACTTCTTCCGTACGATTTTCGGCGCGTAACTAGTCCCGCAGTTTTCGTCACAGACCAACGAAACAGGCGTCAAATCGTGCGCCCTATTGAGGAGAGGTGTGCTATGACTTTTATAAGCGATCGGGCGTACGATGTTCGTACAGCGGGCGAAAAATCGGCCGAAAAACGTCCCATAGGAAATGCATTAAAAAAAAATTTGACGGAGCATAGCTCTGAGAGAGAATTTCGCAGAAACATGTGAATCACCACATTTGGAGAGGCTATAAGGCTGTGCGAGAACATACCCCCAAGTGGGGTAAAAGTTGTACCCCTGGGGGGCTAGAGACCCCCAAATTTGCCCCATAGACATACAATGGTAAGGGATCGCCCATGAAACACTGTGTTTTTCCTACTGTGGGAAATTACATAGGGATATTGTATTAAACATAACTCTGCATCACAGTGTCATAGAGACAAGGGGGTGGGCTCATTTGAATCAGGCAACCAATCAGTCTCTCAGGATCACTGTGAATCTATCAAGCCACGCCCTAGCAACCATAGAGAGCGCCATAGCAACAAGCCCCATAGACTTCCATTGAAAAAGATCAAATGAATAACGTTGGATAGAAGTGTCATAGAAACATGAGGGTGGGCTCGTTTGACTCGAGCACTAAACGGCCAATCACGTATCACATTCAACACTTCCTAGCCACGCCCTAGCAACCATTAAGAGCTACCTAGCAACCTAAATCCAAAGATAGATATCTTAACATCTGAAAGACATAGAAGCATGGGGGTTGGTTTATATTAGCAAGCTGCCATTGGAGTATCATCATTGGCAGCTGCCAGGCCACTCCCTAGCAACCAAACACAGTACCCTAGCAACCATTTTGCAAGATCTATATCTCTGCATCAGAACATCGTAGAGGCATGGGGGTTGGTTTATATTGGCGAGCAACCTTTGGAGTATCACCATTGGCAGCTGCCAAGCCACTCCATAGCAACCAAATGGAGTACCCTAGCAACCGTTTTGCACGACCTATATCTCTGCATCAGAACATCGTACAGACATGGCGGTTGGATTTTTTGACTCATGCTAGCACACTGGACTTCCAACATGCTAGTCATGCTAGCAGTGATTAGCTACATGCTAATAGTGATTAGCTAAGTGCTCAAATGGGCTAAGAACTCTATAATAACTACATAGTGACCATCTGTGACAACTACCAACCACCTAGTAACATCATAGCAACCACCCAGGAGACCATAGCAACTGCCTAGCAACCAGCCAAAACACCCTAGCAACCGCCTAGCAACACCTTAGCAACCACCCCAAGTACCGTAGCAACTGCCTAGCAACCACCCAGGTTACCATAGCAACCGCCCTAGCAACCACCCCGGGTACCCTAGCAACCACATAGCAACACCTAGCAACCGCCCCGATTACCCTAGCAACCACCCTGGGTACCTTAGCAACGGCCCTAGCAACCATCATGGGGACCCTAGCAACCGCCCTAGCAACCACCCCGGGCACCCTAGCAACCACATAGCAACACCCTAGCAACCACCCCGATTACCCTAGCAACCACCCTGAGTACCCTAGCAATGGCCCTAGCAACCATCATGGGGACCCTAGCAACCGCCCTAGCAACCACCCCGGGTACCCTAGCAACCACCCCGATTACCCTAGCAACCACCCTGAGTACCCTAGCAACGGCCCTAGCAACCATCATGGGGACCCTAGCAACCACCCTAGCAACCACCCCGGGTACCCTAGCAACCACACCATAGCAACAGAGGGGCGAGTTTTGCCACTGCAAGCACCACTCACATTTTCTTCAGGAAATGTACCTTCTAGTGTTACTATTACTATCCGCCTTGACAAAATTTCGGCACGCTACTCCTCCCGCATTTTTTGTCGCAGACCCATGAATGAGATGTCAAAACGTGCGGCTTTTTGAGGAGAGGTGTGCTATGACTTTTCTAAGCAATCGGACTTACGATAATCGTAAAGTGGGCGAAGAAATTGTGTGAAAATATACCATAGACTTAACATTGGAAAAACTATCTGACATCATATCTTTGGATCAGAACGTCATAGAGGCTTGGCAGAGGGCTCTTTTGAATCGGCCTATCAAGCAGTCCATAAGTAGTGACATAACAACTTCATAGCCACGCCATAGCAACCAATTTTAGCACCCTAGCAACTGTTTAACAACATTTAAAAGCTATATATCATCAAAATAACCATATAGAAACACTGTCTTGGGCTTTTTGGAATCAGGCTGGTAAATCATCTTTAAATATCACTATATGAACTATATAGGCACACCATAGCAACCATATAGAGCGCCCTAGCAACCATATAGCAATATAAAGAACTTATATCACGGCTCCACAATATCAAACAGGCATCATGGGTGGCTACAGGGCGCCGAGTTTTGCCACTGCAAGCACCACTCACATTTTCTTCAGGAAATGTACCTTCTAGTCTTATTATTATTATTCTTCTGAGCCAAATTTTAAACACTATCTCCTCCTAGAGCTTTCAAGCTAGAACCACCAAACTCGGGTCAGACCTTCAGACTGGTCTGACTCGGGTTGCTATATCTTTTCTAACTGATTCGGCTTATGGTTTTCGTAAACCAGACTACCAAAACCACCTTAAATCCCATAGACTTTCATTGCGGGGGTACAAACTTTTGAAAAATAAGGCTTATAATATATTTAAGCTGTCTACTACCAGGGCAAACCTTAAAAACTCTCTACTGAGAATACAGCTAAAACCAGCCTAAGCTGATCAGTTGTTTTGGCTAGTCTCCCAAACTGGTTTTTAAGTGGTTTTGACCACTCTCACGCTGGTCTTAGCTGGGTTTTAGCTGGTTTTTACTGAATCCACTGTTTTTAGCTGGTTTTTGCCAGATTCGCATAGAAACATGCTAACAACATGCTAGTTACTCACTAATCAGACTAGAAACATACTTCTAACAAGTTTTAAAGTGGTTTTGGCCACTGTCACGCTGGCCTTAGCTGGTCTTAGCTGGTTTTAGGTGGTTTTCTTTACTGAATCAACTGGTTTTAGCTAGATTATCATAGAAACATGTTAATACCATGTTAGTAACTTGTTAATCAGACTAGAAACATACTTCTAACATGGTTTAAAGTGGTTTTGGCCACTGTCAAGCTGGCTTTAGCTGGTCTTAGCTGGTTTAAGGTGGTTTTCTTTAATGAATCAACTGGTTTTAGCTAGATTATCATAAAAACATATTAACAACATGTTAGTAATTTGCTAATCAGTCTAGAAACATACTTCTAACATGGTTTAAAGTGGTTTTGGCCACTGTCACGCTGGCCTTAGCTGGTCTTAGCTGGTTTTAGGTGGTTTTCTTTACTGAATCAACTGGTTTTAGCTAGATTATCATAGAAACATGTTAATACCATGTTAGTAACTTGTTAATCAGACTAGAAACATACTTCTAACATGGTTTAAAGTGGTTTTGGCCACTGTCAAGCTGGCTTTAGCTGGTCTTAGCTGGTTTAAGGTGGTTTTCTTTAATGAATCAACTGGTTTTAGCTAGATTATCATAAAAACATATTAACAACATGTTAGTAATTTGCTAATCAGTCTAGAAACATACTTCTAACATGGTTTAAAGTGGTTTTGGCCACTGTCAAGCTGGCTTTAGCTGGTCTTAGCTGGTTTTAGGTGGTTTTCTTTACTGAATCAACTGGTTTTAGCTAGATTATCATAGAAACATGTTAACAACATGTTAGTAACTTGATAATCAGACTAGAAACATACTTCTAACATGGTTTAAAGTGGTTTTGGCCACTGTCAAGCTGGCTTTAGCTGGTCTTAGCTGGTTTTAGGTGGTTTTCTTTACTGAATCAACTGGTTTTAACTAGATTATCATAGAAACATGTTAATAACATGCTAGTAACTTGCTAATCAGACTAGAAACATACTTCTAACATGGTTTAAAGTGGTTTTGGCCACTGTCAAGCTGGTCTTAGCTGGTTTCTAACTGAATCAACTGGTTTTAGCTCGATTATCATAGAAACATGTTAACAACATGTTAGTAACTTGATAATCATGTCAAAAACATGCTTTTAACATGGTTTTAAAGTAGTTTTGGCCACTGTCACGCTGGTCTTAGCTGGTTTCTAACTGAATCAACTGGTTTTACCTGGATTAGCATAGAAACATGTTAGTCACTTGCTAGCCATGCTAGCCACATGCTAGTCACATTTTAATCATGCTAGCAACATGCTAGTTGTATACTAATCATACTAAAAACATGCTAGAGACATACTAGCAACATGCTAATCATGCTACAAACATGCTAACGACATGCTAGTCACTTGCTAATCATGTTAATACAATGCTAGCAACATGAAAATCATGCTAGAGACATGCTAGCCACATGCTAATCATACTACTAAAATGTTAACAACATGCTAATCATGCTACAAACATGCTAGCCACATGCTAATCATGCTAGAAACATGTTAGCAACATTCTAATCATGCTACAAACATGCTAGCAACATGCTAATCATGCTAGCAAAATGTTAGCGACATGCTAGCAACATGCTAATCATGCTAGAAACATGCTAGCAACATGCTAATCATGCTAGCAAAATGTTAGCGACATGCTAGCAACATGCTAATCATGCTAGCAAAATGTAAGCGACATGCTAGCAAACATGCTAATCATGCTAGAAACATGCTAGCAACATGCTAATCATGCTAGCAAAATGTTAGCGACATGCTAGCAACATGCTAATCATGCTAGCAAAATGTTAGCGACATGTTAGCAACATGCTAGCCACATGCTAATCATGCTACTAAAATGTTAACAACATGCTAATCATGCTAGAAACATGCTAGCAACATGCTAATAATGCTAGCAAAATGTTAGCGACATGCTAGCAACATGCTAATCATGCTAGAAACATGTTAACAACATGCTAGAGACATGCTAGCCACATGCTAATCATGCTAGAAACATGTTAGCAACATGCTAATCATGCTACAAACATGCTAGCAACATGCTAATCATGCTAGCAAAATGTTAACGACATGCTAGCAACATGCTAATCATGCTAGAAAAATGCTAACAACATGCTAGCCACATGCTAATCATGCTAGAAACATGCTAGCAACATGCTAATCATGCTAGAAACATGCTAGCAACATGCTAATCATGCTAGCAAAATGTTAGTTACATGCTAACAACATGCTAATCATGCTACAAAAATGCTAGCAACATGCTAGCAACATGCTAATCATACTAGAAACATGTTAGCAAAATGCTAATAATGCTACAAACATGCTAGCGACATGCTAGCAACATGCTAATCATGCTACAAACATATTAGCAACATGCTAATCATGCTAACAAAATGCTAGCGAAATGTTAACAACATGCTAATCATTCTACAAACATGCTAATCATGCTAGCAAAATGCTAGCAAAATGCTAATCATGCTACAAACATGCTAACGACATGCTAGTCACTTGCTAATCATGTTAATAAAATGCTAGCAACATGAAAATCATGCTAGAGACATGCTAGCCACATGCTAATCATGCTACTAAAATGTTAACAACATGCTAATAATGCTACAAACATGCTAGCAACATGCTAATCATGCTAGCAAAATGTTAGCGACATACTAGCAACATGCTAATCATGCTCGAAACATGCTAACAACATGCTAGCCACATGCTAATCATGCTAGAAACATGTTAGCAACATGCTAATCATGCTACAAACATGCTAGCAACATGCTAATCATGCTAGCAAAATGTTAGCGACATGCTAGCAACATGCTAATCATGCTAGAAACATGCTAGCAAAATGCTAATCATGCTAAAATCATGCTCTCAACATGCTAGAAACATGTTAACAACTTTGTTAATCATGCTAAAGACATGGTAGTCACTTGCTTATAATGCTAGTAATATGTTAATCACTTTCTTTTTTAAACTTCTTAACTTTTCAAACTTTTACATTTTTTAAACTTTTTAAGCTTTTCAAACTTTCTACATTTTTCTAACTTTCTGGCCAGGCTTTTTCAAGCCAACTTAAAGTTTGAAAACAAACTTTACTATCTAGTTTTATTTTATCGTACTTCTTGCAGTCGGGATGTGTAATTTAGTAATCTTCAATTTTGCCATTTGACACATGACATATTTTCTCATTCTACTAGACAAAACACAAATGTGAAAAGAGTCCATCACATCTGATTTGAATTGCCTTCTCTGCGCCAGAACAAAAGAGTCTGTCTCTGTGTTGGACCATTAGCATGGATCTGTTAAAAACAGATGGTTTTGAATACGATCAAGAATGTCTCGAGACAATTACATATTATTATAATTGCATTTGACCGTTTTACACTAGATTACTGTCGTCAGTGTTTATAGTTCAGTATTCAGGGATATGCTGGGAATGCTTACTTAGAAATGTACCCCCTGTACATATATGCACCCTTCACCCTCACTAAAGTATGTCATGTTAGGACGATCACATGGGGGAATTCCTCACTATCTCTCCCGTCTCTTCATAGTCCCGTCCCCTTGTTTCCCCCCTGTCCCCCTCAGACTCTGCACATCAGAGGAAATGACCAGCGCAGTGATTAAATGATATCATATGGGTGTTTCATGCACCATAAAAGCCTCCCTCTATTTTGGATGCTTCCTCTCCCTCTTCTTCTGAGAACAAGTCCCCTCCACTGTGCTGAGGATGATGTGGTTAACCTCCAGCCTCTAAACATCTACCACTGTCTCTGCTGCCCTCAAACTCATTCATTACTCTTTCTTTCTGTTTGTGTCTTTCAGCCGGATCTATCTGTTATCGTCCCCTTTTTGTTCTGCATCCAGATCATCCTTCCTTCTTTCCAACACCCTTTTACCACACCACATTAGTGCGTTTGCTCCCTTTGCTCAGTGCAAAGCAGACCGTTTAATCCCAAGAGATTCTTTATGAATGCAATATCAGAAGTTCCTGTTTTTCCCAGACTATAATATTGGAAAGACAGCTTTGATATGGCGCAGATGTTTTGGATGTTAAAGCAATCAGGGCCTATTTTGACTTGACTTGGCCATTTTCTACACATTCATAATCATAGCACTATATGTATTTTTTCCAATTGTAATGCTAATCAAGAGTAAAAGTAAATGTTGACAGAATTTAATTCTCTTTTTATAGTTAACCAAAACCAATTAAAAATTATTTTGGAAATAAAGCTGAAAGAAAATTCAATATAAAATTTAGATAAACAAACAAAAAAAAAAAAACTTAGAAAAATGAAAATGAAAAATATTGCCTTGGCAACTAACTGAAATAAAATACATTTAAGTACTTAAACTGAAACAAAAAATAATTAAAGTTATATAGAATAATAATATATTTATATAAAAATATTTATTTTTACTGATTATATATATATATATACTGATATATATGTATATATATATAATGAATAATGCTAGCATATTTAAGTTGGTATGTTGGAGTGAGTAAAAATCTTTTCCAGGCTTCATATGGAGTTGATAAATAATGACATCAGTTAATCAGATGAGTCATTTTTTCTTTTGTTTGTTTGATTCTTACACTTAGAACACGTGATACTCTTTACGATGAGAGGATATCATTTACAGCTCATATAATTAACCATGAATCATCACGTTGTCTTCTAGTGTCCTAATGAGGGGAAAACATTTCAAAAGTCCCTGGGGTGTCCTGCTTTAAATAACACTTCTACTGGCAGGAGTGTAGATAAAAGGGAGAGAGATAGCATTCGAGAGGCCCTGGGAACGACACAGCCATGTTCTCCACCACATGTTTGAGAGGAAGAGGTTTAAGGTCAGAGCACTTCAAATGACCCCGTTCTGAACCACGGACAGGCACTCCAAAGCCAAAGCCCCTCAGCCGGGTGTGAACTGTAGTGAACACTTCTCAGGCTGTGAGAAGACTGAAGCATAGGACAAAGAGCATTGGTATAAGAGGCAAAGGTGGCTTGCATTTTCCTGCATAGGTGCAGTGGATCACTGATAGGGATCTGTGTGCTTGTGATCGCCTTGTGCAATGTCGTAGGATCCTTCTTTCCTTTGTTTGCACAGACCCTTCTTCCCTCCAACCGTCAGTCTGATCTGTGTGCAGCACACCTGTGCAGCCGTGAGACACCTGGCAGTAAGGGCCTCCCATCTCTCTCATCTGTATGTGGGTGTCCTGGAGTGTTTTCAACTGTAAAGACTCGCATTCGTGGGGCTTCTAATATTTTGGTGATATATTGAGAAAAGAGTCTTAAAACGATAACTCCAGTTGGAAGTTTGGACACACATAATTACAGTTTTTGGCATTTTAGAACAATATAAAAACGGAAGTATGTACTCTTATAAAGTCTAGAACTTTTTTTGGATACACTTTGTAGGTTTTTAGCATAAAGAATATATTCAGTTATTTGCTAGTGTACATAAACAATACATAGTTTGTAAAGGTTAGTGTTAGAGTTATTTAAAAAAATGCAAAACTTTACATTTTCGGACCTTTTTTGTATGAAGAAGTACATAGAAGTTTGGGCTCAGCAAGGATGCTTTAAACTGATCAAAAGTGAAAGTGAGACCTTTACATTGTTACAAATTATTTCTACTTTTTAATATTTAACCTTTCG